>NW_020271115.1:0-41568 GCF_002803265.2 Melanaphis sacchari | reverse complement strand
TTTTTTTTTAACATCATCTAATGTCGCTGTCGGAAAACGTTCTTGATATTTCTTTAATAAAACATCATACGCGTGATTTTTCTTATTTCTGTCCATGTAATCATCAGATTTGATTTCCCATAATGCTGAATGATTACGATAAACTTGAATACATTCTAATATAAAGTTTCGTTCCTCATTTCTTTCGGAAGAAGACATTTTACATACGGTTTTAAAACTATTTCCGTACAGAACACGTGTCCACGCACTTGTTATCGTGACAAAAACAAAAACCATACAGACGGAATATTGTCAATAGTATTGATAAGTGCCACAAATAGCACAATAATATTGTCAATCTATCAATAAATATCAAAATAATTTTGATTGTTTCAATATATTGAACACGTCTTCAATATGATCCATAAACTGTCAATATTATTGTCAATATCAAATATTGAGCAATAATATTGATCGTGTATGGGCCGCTTTACCTTGCTATTTGGTAATAGGTTACATACTGTATCTAGTCATTCATAGAATTCATTATTAATGACCCGATTCTTATCCTTAGTAGGTGCATGGCCAAAATTCAAAGGGTTCACAAGTAATTGAATTTTCTCTAACAATTCTTGTTAAACTTAGTAATAATTTCTAAAATATCCTAGACAATTTAAAAAAAATTAAAAATCCCAATTGGTTTCATAGAATGTAGTCATGGTACTTTTTTTTCCTTGTTATCAAGAACCGGGGGAGGAACTGGTATTGACATTGCTTCTCCAACGGTCCCCATCGTTTATTGTGTAACAAATAAACAATAGCATACAACGGAGTTCGTGAGCTTACATTCAAAAACAAAACAAAAAAGAACAGAGATCGCTTAGGGCATTGTTGGTCATTGCTGTCGATTTCCCGGGCCGACCGGAGTCCACCGCCCTGGAGTTACGTACTGTGGTCCTGCGATACCGTGATCGCCGTACCCGTCCGTGGTGTCAAAGGATGTGAGAAGAATGTGGGTTGGTGACATCTCCGACGGTTGCTGTGCAGTGTGGATAGTCTTCCACGTTCTTCTTCTGTTCACAGATTGGATTTTGACCTTGCGAGGATAGAGGGAGGATTAGAGGGTGTCTCTTTGCCTACCCTCTGCAGCTTGTCTCGCTCTCTCTTTCACCTCCTTCATCGTCATCATACAGGATGGCTTCCTTGTGATCCGGGTTGGCAGGGAGACCCTCCCTGCATTCATGGTACTGTCTCCAAAAGAAAATTGCATGAACATCTCTTTGTTAAAACAGATAATATGTATGATGAAAAAACAATGTTAATAGATTTCCCTTTGATGGTAAAAGTCAATAATACTAAGTAAGTATTATAAAATGACAAATATTTTGGTAAACAAAGTGATCAATTGCACATTTATGTATGTGCCAATTTTTTGGAAATGAATCAATTAGAAAATTGTAATTCTTTGTATATTATGGTTTATCAAGATAGTGTTGTGAACCCCTGAATAATATTATATTATATTATGTTGTCACATAATTAATATTAGCAGTGTAGGAATAGTGTGTTGGTCGTCGGCTCGTCGACAGGAATCCGCTGACTAGGCGATTCGGCGTCCGACTGGGTCGCAGGCCGACACATAGGGAGGAGGTCAGTCAGTCGTATTTAGAACAGAGCATTATACATAAAGTATGTTGAACCAGAGCATTTTCTTATTTTTGTACATTTAGTGAAGTTAAAAAACCAGTAATAAAAGCTAAATTATTAATAACTAATCGTGCGTTAAATTAATTTGTGTTGGAACCACGGTTCCATAACAATAGACATGGTTGGCAGACTAGATTGAAAAATATACTTGGAATCGAACCCTTAATACAGAAATCGGCGCCGGTAGAAAATTCTTCAGATGCTGATATTTCGTTTAAAGCACACAACAAAACTAAAAAGTTATTTAAAATTACTATACCATTTGATACGTTTTCAACAATATGCCCTACAACACAAACTTATAAAGATAAAACTCGAGGATGTAGAGCCTATGACGTACTTAAGTTTCATGTGTGGACAGACGTCATAAATGATTTATTTTTAAAAGAACATAAGCTGCCGTGCAATTTTACATAAAAGCGTGTGAAAGTGTCTCGAGATACTTATAGAAATGAAAAATATATTTCTTTTAGGGAAAATTGCAAGGATTGTGGATCAGAATTAGAAGGATGGGTAGATTTAAGACCAAAATATAGAGAATCTCTTTCTATAAATATTCTTAAAGAAGATACAAAAGGTACAGAAACAAGCTATACAACAAAAAGACAGTTGAAAGGTTATAAAAGGAAAAGGGTAGGTGAAGAGTTATCAACTGATGTAGGATCTAATTGGAGAAGAAGAAATGTTGGTGATTTGGAATTCGGACGTATTTCTCCAGCCAATCTGTATAACCTTAATGTTTTGAGTATAACTAAACAGCAGTTCAAAGATGCGACATTGGAAGTTACAGTAAGATGTACAATACAATATTTGATGGAATTCAAATATAATTCCAATCATGCTGGATCCATTCACAATTTAGGTATTGACCCATTCTTTGTATATTATTGGTCTTATTATCAATTGGTAATTTATAAAGATGTATGTAAGACATACTGTCGGTTGTCTATTGACGCGATTGGAGGTTTGATAAAAAAAATGAAGAAATCAAGCCTTAATATTGTGTCAAATAATATTTATCTATACGAAGTCGTGGTTAGCACTACATATGGACAAATACCTATAACACAGATGGTATCAGAAAGCCACGACACTCTTAGTATATTTCGATGGTTAAGTCAGTAGAATAAATCGGCAACAAAATCTCCTAATGAAATAGTTTGTGACTTCTCAAGAGCATTACTTGGAGCGTTAACACGTACATTTTGTGGAGGATCAAGTTTAAGAAGATATGTAGAAATATGTTTTCTATTTTTACATGATCATACCACAGAACTGCCATCGTGTTTCATCAGAATTGATGTCGCACACATCATTAAAATTTTTTGTAGAATTAAATGTTTGGTCGGGCAACGTAAAAAAAATTTTACGTCAGATGTTTAAGGTGGGTTACTTATGGAATCCGTGACCCTTGAAGTATTTAAAACTATTTTAATTCATATTTTAACCGTGGCATTAAGTGAAACCAATGGATGGATAGACAATAACAGTGTAAACAAAACTCATTCAGAAATAGGGAGAGAATTTCTTATTCACCAAATGAAAGACTTAAGAAAGAATAATGCAAACAAAAAATTCATTTGGTCAAACGAAACCGAAGACGAAAAAAATGAAGAGGTAGAAGAAACAGAACAAAGAAAAAATCAATTGGAAATATTTTTGGAAAATATACTGGATAAATCTAAAATTAACTCAAAGCAAAGCGAAAATAGAATATCTGCTTACTATCTTCAAGAGCTTGCGAATGATATTATGCGCATGTGCAAAGATTTTCAACTGTGGACCTCAGTTATGAAAACTCACTTTAATTCACGATTTATTTTCTACTTCTGCATTGGTTGAGGGAGATTTTAAAGAATTAAAATGTACAATTCTTCGTCAAGAAAAAAAACCTACGACTGCTGATAGGTTTGTGATACATCATTTAAATAGTATTGACAGTAATACTAAGCTTTTTCGCAGTTTACAGTTGAAAAATTATGCCATTAATAAAAATGATTCACATTTAACTAGAAAAGAGTTTGATATATGGGATAATATCATTGATGTATCTGATTGTCAATGATCTGAAACATCTAGGATCATCTCAAATTATAATATTAATAAACAAGATGAAGAAGTATCCGAAAAATCATTATTATCACCCATTTACCAATCACCATCATCATCATCAATACCAGATATTTTTCATGTAGCTGACGAAGTTAATGAACTAAATGTTTCTTTAGATTCATATTATCACTTACCATCATCATCAACTCCTGATATTTTAAATGTGTCCAACGACGATAGTAAACTAAATGTTTCTTCAGATTCACTTAATGCTACTGAAAACTGGAGAGGACTAGGTAAAGAGTCTCTTTTTATTGATAATACCAACAAATCAAAAAGAACAAGGCAAATAAATAAATAATAACAAATAATAAAAAATTATTAGTCAAACGATGTACAAGATCAAACTTGAATTGTGTATTAAAAAACGGTAATAATTCTTCAGTTATAATGAATAAAAGACAAAAATATCTCGTAAATAATACTTGTGCTTTTGACTCTGTTGCTGTTATTATTTCCAAAGCATATTTAGACAATATTAAATATAAAACATTCATTGAAGATAATAAGCACCAATTTTTAAATTTTTGTAAGATTTTGGCTATTTATGGACCTTCAAAATTATTGTATAAAGATCGTTTAAAAATTCTTCAGACTATATTTGAAGAGAATTGTGGTGTGTCTGGTATCAAATTAATTAACACAGAGTGTAACATTACATTTATTGTATCAGAACTCTTAAAAAATTGTCCTTCAGCTTATGAACATTTCGCATGTACTAATACAAATTGCAAAGTTAATAAAGACCAAAAACTTCGTACAATTATATTACATCAACAAGATCTTATTAATATTAGAAATTTAGAAAAATCAATTCAACATTACGTGGATGTAACAAACTATCCATGTAAAAAACCTTCTTGTAATGGACAAGCTTCCAATAAAAGGAATTTGCAAGATAATTTATTCATAGAAGGTGACCAAGTAGATGATATATGCAATTTCACAATGGCTGATTTTCCCACAACATTAAAAATAAACGATGACCGGTAAATGTTTAATTACACAAGTGTATTCAAATTATTAGATAACTCGTGCTTATGATATATTTTATTTCATTTCTATAGATTCATATTTCACGGAGTTGTAGCATACGGTAACGGTCATTATATATGTCACATACGGCGTGATGACTCATTGGGAAAAGCATAATGATATGGCTAAAAAAGTACAAACTTTTAAGATTCCTAGTAAAAAAAAAGTTACAGCACATTTGATTGTTTATACAAAAGCATAAATCTTTTCTATATCGCATTTTACTTCATTTGTTTTTAATTACTTAATTCAACCAACAATTTACATTTTGTATTTAATTTTTTTGCGATTATCAGTTTTTATAAATTCCAACTGTTTCAGTTTAAAATTGTAATTTTTTTAAAAATTTTTTTATAATTTTAGCAAAGAAATATCAATAATTCCCTTTTATTTAATATTTTGTTGCTAGTTAGTTTTTAAGAATTTTATCAAACAAAAAAAATTAATATTTCTTTACTAGGTAGGTACTTTGATTTATTTGTTTTGTTTTTTTTTTTTGAAATATCAATAGTTTACTTTTTATTTTATTTTTGCGATTGTCTAAGTTTTTATTTCATTTTGTTTGTTGTTTGTTTTATTTGTGCCACAAATGATAAAACTTTTATATTTTGATACACTTAATTTTAGTATTAATACCTAACCTACAATACTATTATAGTTTAACTACAACAACATATTATATAATTACAATAATATATTGATCATAATATCATTTACACGATGTGATTAACGTGCATATTTAATTTATTGAATAATGTAGAGACGGGAGAATGGGATCCAACTATATATAATTTGAGGATAACGGTTTTATTCCGTCATAATAAAATAAAATTTAAATATGCATTGTATTTAGTATAGGTGCCATATAAATATTATTATGTTTTTATACGCAATCATTTTTTATTTTATATTTATGTATTCGCTAAATCAGTGGTTCCCAACCTTATTTATTCTACGCCCCCTTTGTAGATTTTCAAAAATCTCACGCCCCCCCACCACCACATATAAATTGAAAAAATTATAATTTTTTTGTTTACTTTGAATTTCACAAATAAACTATATAATATTCGGAAAGACTACTTTTTTATTGATGATAATAATTATAAAATATAAATAATTGTAAATAATATAGTATTATAATGGAATTTAAATATAATAAAATTTTATAAATAAAAATTTTACTTTGTGATGATTGCTTGCGCCTCCCCAGCGATGTGTATACGCCTCCCAAGGGGGGCGCGCCCCCTAGGTTGGGAACTACTGCGCTAAAAATACTTTGTAATGAAACATAGCTCTCAATTATTTACTGTTATTACAATTATCACTCAAATGCATAATATAAAATAATATGTCAATATTAACTTTAAGTAAACACTTTATCTATGGTGAGTCTAAAAAATATTATGTTAGACAATATTGTACCAATGCGCATTGTCAACAGTATTAATAAATAAATGTTTTCATTTCAAAAGTGATTAACAGTTATGTTATAAAGTGGAAGTTCCAAGAAGCAGCTAAGGAAAAATGAACATCCCAACTATTTTTCATTTCCTAAAATCCATAATAATTTAGAAGTTTTAATACACAAAATTTACAATTATTTATTATCTGTCATGGACCCGAATCAAATAGTCCAAGTCAATTTTTAAGATTTTGATCTGTACAAATTTAATATTTCTCTACTACCTTGTTGTATTTGTTTTGTTTTTTAAACATCAACAATTTATTTTTTATTTTATTTTTGCGGTTGTCTAAGTTTTTATTCATTTTATTTTATTTTATCTGTTTTTTTTCTGTGGGCTGTTAAACTTGCCCCCCCCCTTTGTTTTTTGATTACTGAGTTTCCGGGTGATTTACAAATTACGGGAATGCATTTACAATTGCTTATAATTTGTCCGGAGTCAATAGCTCTAAGTGGAGGAGCCGACAAATATGCTGATCTTGCAACAAAAAAAATTTCAACCTTTACTATAAATGACATATCTTCCATGGACATAATAAACTCTATTAATGAAAAAATACTCTCAATTTGGCAAAACCAATGGAATTTAATACCAACAACCAACAAACTCAAAAACATAAAAAAAAATATCAAAAGGTGGCACACCGCCCCTCAATTTAAGAGACGCCAAGACACCGCAATCACCCGTATCAGAATAGGACATTTCGCACTCGCACATTCATATCTTATCAGTAAAGAGCCCCAACCAATATGCAACACATGCAACCAAATACTAACCGTTAAACACATAGTGGAGGAATGCGCACTGTATACCTCAATACGCACCGACCTGAAGATACCACCCAATGTTGCAGAAACACTCGATGAACACAACACGTCAAAAATCATTAAATTCCTAAACATTACCAATATTATTAAAAAATTGTTAACTCTGTTAATAACATTTTTAAAGAAATTATTGTTTCATAAATGTACACCTAATTTTAGGAAACATATATGTAATTTTTTCAGGCTAATAACCTTTGCTATTGAAGCCTTATTCTTTAAATAAAAAAAAATTAAAAAGAAACAAAAGAAACGATGTGACATTTCTACATAGTATTCTGCCAAAAAAGAAGCAACACTAGATTGAACAACAAACAGCTGTAAGTATTTCATGCTAAATTTGGTAATTTATTTACTTTAGCACGTTCAAATATTGCAGTTTTCATTAAAAATGTGTTAGCTATGCAGACAGATTCTTACATACGAATGAATTCTGCCAATAGTCATGAAAGTAGGATAATTAGAACTCAACAAAAAACTAATATGGAATTTATAAAAAAAAATAGAATTATACAAAGATGGCCAAATTGATAGGTATAATTTTGTAAAAAGTTTAGCTTAATTTAATAATATTTAATTTGAATTAACCTTATTATTTTATTACATTTAATTTTATACTGATGACGACGATGGTTTTTTCTTTGTACATTGTCTTTATTATTATCATTTGAGTTTATGTTCTACCTAAATTTCAGCCAAAGAGAGAATGTCTGGAGAACAAAGAAAAATCAAAATATTTTTTTTTATAATTTAGATCTTGCAACTAATTTATAACTAAATACCATTTTTTAAACTTTTTTATTTGATTTTTGAATATTATGTACAAAACAGCTAATTTAGTCTCAGCTTTTAAATACAAATTTAGAAATATAAGTAAAACCTTATAGGAAAAAAAATTAAATTCAGTCTTATTAAATACAACTTAACACGAAATTTTTGATTTATGTAGATAAAATATTATATTATATAATGATTAATGTGTAATTTTAAAATATACTTAACAATATCATGAATATAATAAAATTATACGAATAAAAAAAATAAAAAATTCAGTCTTCATTAAAATAAACCTTTGTTTTGGTAATAAATATAAGATCATAACATAATATAATTTAACGTGTTTATTCAATCATAAATAAAAATAACTTCATTTTATTTTCATCTTTCCAAGCATGACTAAATGGATTTATATGTTTCATCATTAACTTTTAATCTTTTAGGACAATTTTCTTCGATAGCACTTCTTTTTCCAGATGTTAACCAAGTTTTTATACATGGAAATGGTTTTAAATTATTGACTGGTGGGCCTGTGCAATTTATAAAAGCCAATGATGATATGTGATCACTTGTCAATAAACTTCTTTTGGAGGAAACAATTTCATTCATTAAATTGAATGATCGTTCACATTCTGCTGAAGAGATGGTCAAAGTTTTGACTGAATTCATAAATGGTATCATCGTAAACATCGTATGCTTGTAATCACCATACTGAGTGTCATGAATGACTCATGGTTATTAGGCCAATTATTTGGAGAAATCATATTATCTAAATCCAATAAAAAATTATTAAATAATTCTCTGGATGAATCATTTCTCTCTAAGATGACAATTTAGTTGATTGTGTTGTAAACAATCTTTGTCTTAAATTATTAGTTAAACATGTAAAAGATTATGAAAAAACTCAATGAATTTTAATGTATTCCTTAAACCAATATATTTTGATTTTTCTTTTGAAGATCTTTGGTCATCCATCATTGCATTAGAAACATGTAGAAAAAGTGATTCATAATTATTCCAAACTGCCTTTATAGTTTGATTACTAGACGCAACCCATCGAATGGTAAATATGTTACTAAAAGCTGTAGCTGTTTATCTAGAGAATTAGCACACTCTTTTAATTCAGTTGTATTTTTTGGTGACTTATGATATAATGAATATAAATTTTCCATAAATGATTGAAAATAATTAACTCCATTTACTTCTTTAAGACAATCAGACACTCCTAATTCCAGGCGATGATTACAGCAGTGCCACAGTATAATATTAGAAAACTCTTTTTCTAATAACACCCCAACGCTTGCCTTACGTCCCAACATGTTAGAAGCACTATCATTTACAAAGGAAATAAGATTATTCTTCAAAAACTCATTATTTATCCCAAATTTGACTAATGATTTTAATATATATTCTTTTATAATAATAGTTGAAGTATTAAGTGTTTCCACTATATCAAATAAAAATGTATATGTTAGCATTAAAGTATTTAAAGGCGATATTTCATGAAGTACCTAGCTATTACATATATTAACCAAATCAATGCGATAAAACATATAATATTAAATTTAACTAGGTATTTTATGAATTTCCCGTGATTGCTCAGTTATAGGTTATATATTAGATTTCGTTAAAATAAGGCGAGATAATGTCAATAATAAGTGACGATCAAATCTAACCCAACATTCCGATCAATTTATTATTTCATTGTGATAGAACATATAATATGTTTGTTTCTTGTCCAGTTGTTTGCAGTACACCATAGTTATACATTTAACACATTATATAACTGTAGTACCTACACGTGTTTTAATTTTTTGATTGAATTTTTTTTAAATTATATTCAATATGGATGAAACAGTGATTCTTATAAAACAAAAATTTTACGAATCAATTGAAAAACGTGAGTACAAAAATAATAGTGCTATTCTATCTAGTGAAAAATATTTAAATTTGATATCTGACGTCAAAAATATGAAAATTAAAAAACTCAAACCCGTGATTATTGGCTTGCGAAATATTACGATTTAATAACAATAAATTGCGTCGAAACATTAATTTACCCATTTAATGAAAACAATCCTAATTTCAAAATATACGTTATGATAGACGATATGTTTGACATTTTAAACAGTGTTCATAAGTCAATTGGACAAAGAGGAAGGGGCCGTATGTTATTTGAACTTAATAAAAAATATAAAAATATTACCCAAGCTGATGTGAAGTTGTATTTAAATTTGTGTATTCCATGTCAACAGAAAAAAAAAATCACAAAAAAAGGTATTGTAGTCAAACCAATGGTTTTTAACGATTTTAATAGTTGTTGTCAAATTAATCTTATAGATTTTCAATCACAACCTGATAGAGATTTTAAATTTATATGTGTCTATTAAGATCATTTAACAAAATGTTGTATTTTAAAACCCTTAAATTCAAAACGAGTAGAACAATTCGCATGTGTGTTATTAGATATTTTTTGTTTATTTGGTGCACCCGCTTCTCTTCAATCTGACAATGGCAGGGAATTTTGTAATGAACAAATTAATTCATTGCGTGAGATATAGCTTGATTTAAATATCGTTCATGGGAAACTACGACAAAGTCAGTCGCAGGGCAGTGTTGAACGAGCCAACCAAGATATTGAAAATACATTGACAACTTGGATGCAAGATAATACACCAATAAATGGAGTGAAGGACTCAGATTCGTTCAATTTATGAAAAATAAAGCCTATCATTCTGGAATTAAACGAATTCTCGATCGGTAATTGCTGTGGTTCTCAAAATTACTGAAGACGGTTCTATCAACTTGGATGTAAAAGTGGTATGTATAAGATTTATTACATTTTTTAAATTTATACATTTAAATAATATGTACCTTAATTTTTAAAATTATAGGTATTTTAAAACAGCTATATACACGTTCCCAATTCACTACGTGTTCCGAAAACCTTTTAACATTAAGCGATATTCCTCAAGAAAAAAAAATTTCTCTACGATCTGCAGCTACAGAACAATCAATTGGAAATGGACAAGGTTTTTTTAAAATGTACTTGTATCACTAAATGCACTACTAATCGATGTATATGCCGTAAAAATGGTGTTTTGTGCAACCAAAATCAATCGTGTACTAATTTTGACAAATAGTGTAGATAATATAATTGTTATTCACTGTAACGTAATATAATAAAAAAAAAAAAAAATGTAAACATGACTAAGATAGATCCAAAACCAATCTTGTATAAAATATTTTTTTAATGTTTATTTATTTTTATGATTTATTAGAATTTTTTAGAATAATTTATAATATCAATTAATATTAATAATATTCGTTTATCAACTTTAACTAGTTATGAATTTAAAATGTAAACACTTTAACGATTCATTATCTGTAATTCTATAATATAACTAGTTATTTTATGCGTTTTCAAGATATATTTATATAATTTGAATGTAAACACTTTAACTAGAATGTTACGTTAAATTATAAAATAACTGGTTTAATACTTTAACGGACCATGAAACAAAAAAAAAAAAATGATTTTTTTTTTTATACGTTTATTTAATATTAGAAATGAAAACTAAATTGTTCGTCTTTTCAAAAAAATTATCCGATCACTCCTGTGTTAATTAGCGATCGTACGTATACGCGTGACGTCACTGGTGCGCACGGATTTGTGCCGCCGCATTATTTCAAGCGGTATTTTACATGGCGTTTTATAAACACTTATTTAAAATGAAAACTACTACTCCTAAAATATCGAAGAAAATATTAAGTATTAAGTTAACATTTATTGAAATATATTAATGCATTATTACAATGAGTATTTGAGTTTTACAGTTTACATTTTAGTATAGACAGAATAGTATAAATTTAAAATGGTGTACTATATTTCAACAATTAAATTATTTAAAAATGCTTTTTCTGATATTGTTGAATTATTTTCTTTCATATGAACATGGACTTCTTGCATAATATTTTTGCGCCACTCATCAGTTTTATTTAATTCATATTTTTTTTTTTATGACATATCTACTGGCTGGTTTGGAAAATACTATTTTCTCTCCGACTTCCTTTTTATTTACATTGTTATTATGATCTAGTATAGCAATGATACTTCTCATATACATACCTTTGTATTTTAAGTGAATACGTTTTGGCATATATTTTAATCGTAATTTGTGATACGACTCTAATCTACCAGTATGTACAAAATGAGTAGCATATGTCAAATCCTTTAAAAAGTCTTTTGCCATGATAATTTTTTTCAAAGCGTAATATGATTCGCTTTCTGGGTTTATCCACAGTTTATTTCGTATTTAATTTTCATTTAATTTTTCATGCTCACATCTCTTTTTTACACCATTATCTTCCCACTCATGCTCATTTGATATGTGTTTTAATATAGATGTAAATTTATTAATAAGTTTTTCTTCATCTCCTTCACATGTCTGTGCTGACCACCAAAGATGATTGTTAATTGACGATTTCCATAAAAAAGCATCAGGATATTTCTTTTCGAGTGGTTTTAATCTTTTCATTAAACTCTTACTTAAATGCCAAATATCGAATTCATGTTTAATATTTGGATGCTGTGTACGGATAAATGCACGTATACCTTTATGTCTATCTGTTAAAAACAACTCGATTTTACAATTACTACTATTAGTTAAATCCATTAGTAATTGTTCACAGGCTTGCCTTTCTAAATCCCCTTTAAATTGGCCCTTTTGAACTAATTTAAAATCTATGATTTTTCCCGTGTTGATATCCATAACTGAATAAGTACAGTACTTAGCACAAAAACCCGGTGAGTCATATTGGCCATCCCCAGCTAGCCAAATTGATGATAACTTTAAAGCGTCGATGTTTTTTTTTCTGTGTTCTTCCCATTGGCGGCATATTACAGGAAATAATTATTTATTTATAATTTTGTCATAAACTGGACGAGTAAAAATTGAAAGTTTTAATGCGGAGCAAAATACTTTAAATTGAGAAAATAGAATACCAGATAGTACTAAAGCCGCAGTAATCAAAATGTTTCCTTCTGGTCTCTTACCTGTTTTTGGCTGCGAACACCATTGCAATTTATGGCCCTGTTCACATATAGTTATAATTGAGACCAGTGCACTTTGTGTAAAATGTTGTCGAGAACAAAACATACTACCACATTGACGACAATATTCGAAAAGTTGGGATAAATTTTCCCAAAATACAATGAAACAACGATTATCATCAAAATCATTTTGCATAGATAAATTGTTTTTGTAATGTCGATTATATTCATATTGGCTATCATCATCAGAGTCAATCTCAGAATTAGAACTTTCATCTTCGGATTCGGACGGTATATCAAATGACAAATTATCGTTCTTTTCTACTTTTTGATAAGTTTCTAGCCCTATATCACACTGTACACCTATATCATTGCGATTGATTCGTTCTTCAGAAAATTCTGATTGAAACTACAGTCATTGGGTTCTAAACTGAAATCCGCGTTGCTTTGAATTACTTTTACTTTTTTCGGAGTACTTGTAGTTAATAATTCTGATGTGAACTGACTAAATTCTCTACGATCTGCCCTTTTATTACGTTCACTAAGTGTCAATGTATTATCTGTTGTACTACTTCTAATAGTAGGGACAACGTTGGGATTTAAATTTATTCTAACTTTTAAATCTGGCATCAGTTTATTTTTCATGATATCCGATTGATTAAAATCTTCAAATTTAAAATGTTTTGAACATAATCGTGAATTTCTTGTAGGAGTGAAATATTTTCGTTGCAAAATTCAACCCAAACTTTATATCTACTAGGAGATTTTTCACGGGTTGGAAATCAATAAAAGTGTAGGCTGGTTTTACTTCTATCGCTTTCTGAACATCCATACGCTGAACAAATCGGCATTGTTATAAACGATCTAAATAAAAAATAATTTATTTAACTAACGAGTTATTGAACTATTGGTATACATGATATACATCGTTTTTGTTGTATTATTTTAGTTGTATCAAGTTTTCTAAAAATAATAATATGAGTCTAAATAAAATGGTTATCAATTTGGTTAATATAAACACGTAGTTTCATTGAAAATTTTAAAACCAGCATTTATTATTAGTTGTGTTGAACGACAGAGCGATAGACGCAACGACGCAACGTACATAAGCGACTTATTTTTGTATGCAATATCATATTAATATTTTGTGTTGTGTAATTTGTGTTTAAAAAATGAGTTTAAAACCTTTCTGTTTTGAACCTACTGTGGAAGATATCGATAACAGAATTTATGAAGCACTACAAGTAAATCCAATACAAACAATAAACTATGTGGGAAGAACAGCACTACACCCAAGTAATTGGTGTTTGTGTAAAAAGTGTCCTATTTTGCAAACTGACTAAGAATGTATTTGTTGTTTTGAGTTCGAAAATATATCGAAATTGCATTCTAATATTAAATGCGTGACAGAATTATCATCTTATAAAAAAATTATTATGGACGAAGAAGTTTTGAACATTACTAGGCAACAAATGATTTTGAAAACTAATGATGTAAAACGAAAAAAAAATGCTTTCAACATTAAATCCGGAAAACAAAACTTGGAGATTTATATGTTACAAACAATTTACGCGTTGGATAAATTCATGGACTGCAATAGGAAAAGGTAATTTATCTATATTTATTATTAATTGTATCGTTAATACTTAATTTTATAGGAAATCGTGTATGTATTCCAGCATGTGTTGTACAAGCTATTCGAAATAAGTACCCTGAAAATAATGGAATATACGTAGGTTTCAAATAAAACTACAGCAAATAAGAAACTTGAATAAATTTGAACTCTAAATTAATTGTAATAAATAAGTTTGAATAAGATTAGTGTAACTCAGTATTCATTTTATACTTTATTATTTTTTATTATTCATAAAAACCTACATTATGATTATGTAAGTACGTCTATAATCACATATAATATACTAATAGGTACTATAGTATATTTAGTTATTTAAAATAATGAATAAATATCTAATACTAAATTTGTATTATATTGTTATATACTCTTTCGGTAAAGGCCAAAAGGTATATGTATGTTGTAAAAGAGTTCGTTCACTTACGGGTTGTATTCAAAACACTACACAAAATCTGTTTAACTTTAAGAAATTATTTTATTAATAATTTTATTATAAGAATATTTTAACAACACAGTATTATGCGAATCGGCTACTTATTCACTACTAACTCTTGCTTATTCTACGTTCTTGTTTTGGCGATGCAGTCGCTTGCAAAAAAAAATACACATATTGCTTACACTACTATATTATTGTATAATATGCTTATATGCTTACTAATCTAAAGTGTGTATGCAAGGGTTCCTAACAATATTATAATAGGTACTTTTATTTTTTAATCGATGGTTTATATAGTTATTAATTATATTTATTTAAATGCTATAGTATTTTAAATCATAAATGAGCATTCAAAACTATTTTATTTATTATAGTTAAGTTATGTTATACTAAAAATAATTAATTTAAATAACTTACCTCTAGCCTCTAATTATAATTTAATAGCAACTAAAAACAACTGTGAATGACAAATGACAATTAATAATATCCTATAGATCCTAGTTTGTTATTCATGTTATTAAAATGGAATTATCTAATACGATATAAATAACTTTTAATGTCAATAATAATAAATGATAATGATATTATATCGTTACAGAAATTAATTCAGTCTAATATTTTGTATATTTTAATGCATCATATAAATATCTACTGTGTAAAATAATACGGCGGCACAAATCCGTGCGCACCAGTGACGTCACGCGTATACGTACGATCGCTAATTAACACATTCGTGGACAGCTACTGCTATAGCAGTAATTTCAAAAGTTGATGTACATATATCACTACTGTTATAGCAGTAGAATATAAACCATTAAAATTAACACAGTACTGGTATAGCAGTAATAATTTCAATAGTTTCATATGAAAGAGCATGTTTTACTGTCCCACTGCAATACTTCAGAGCATTGGGCACTGTATTATATATGTGTTATTTTTAGCTTTATTTAACGTTTTTTTTTTTTGGTATTTCCATGAACCTTATATTCGATATCATTATTATTATTTATAATTTAGCTATATCATTATTGCTTTATAATGATACAACACAATATATAAATGTCTACACCATATAATCGAACCATAACCGATAGAAATGCATTGTTGTCCGTATAAATATTCAGTTCGATTATAAACATCGTACGTAATAGGTGTCTGAATATGTCACGTAATAATATCGATAAAGTGCGCAAATATTTAGATGAGTCGTTTGATTCGTCTGATTTTTCTGATCAAGATGATTCAGATGTTGACCCAGATTTTTCGTTACCAAGTACGAGACAAGATTCATCACCAAGAGCAGGGCCGTCTCATACTTTTACAAATACTGAAAGTGACACAAGTAATGAATCGTTTGAGGTAAGTTCAAGTGATAATGATGATTATAATAATGCTAATAACAATGATGATGATGATCAATGGTACGAGAATTGGGAAGATATACCAGACTTCCAATTTGACAATAGTATGTCAGGAATCAAACTAAATATACCTGATTCCGCAAAAGAAAATCCTTTACAGATATTCGAAATGTTATGGACACGTGAAATAACTGATATGGTGGTATCCTCGACAAATAATTATGGTGTAAAATTAACTTCACAAATTCGTCCACATAAAAAACACTGTCGTGCAGCTGAGTTTAAAAAAGTTGATGCGGAGGAAATATATAAATTTTTGGCCATTTGTTTGCTTTCTGGATCCGTGAAATTTTCTGTAATCAGAGATATGTTCTCTTACAATCCGCTCTATTATCATCCTATCATATCGAGAACTATGTCGGGTAGACGCTTTGAACAGATTTTGAGATGTTTTAGTGTCGAATATAATGACTCAGAAAAAGTAAATAGTACAAAATATGATCCAATAAAAAAAATTGAACCAATTTTTAAAAAACTTATAAATAATTTTCAACTTGCATATATTCCATACGAATGTCTATCACTTGATGAATCGCTTTTATTACACCGTGGTCGCCTTTTATTTAGACAATACATGAGACTTAAAAAAGCAAGGTATGGTATAAAGTTTTTCGAGCTCTGTACACCCGACGGATTTGTTCTAAATATGGAGATGTATAAAGGAAAAAGAGAAGAAATTCAAGTCGGTTCTACATCAAAAATAAATAGTTTAGTTTTTCGTATTTTGGAAGCATTTCTTGATAAAGGACATACATTTTTTATGGATAATTATTATAATAGTATAAGTCTTTCTAAAGAACTTCTACATCGAAAAACACATACAACAGGAACACTACGCAGTAACCGTAAAGGCAACCCAAAATGCGTAACCACAAAAAAGTTGAAATCTGGAGACTATATTTGGCGTCGACAAGGAAAAATTTATGTATCTAAGTGGAAAGATAAAAGGGATGTACTAACGATAACTACAAAATACCAACCACAGCTTTTATCATCCAAAAATCGATTTGGAAATGAAAAAAAAATCCAAATGAAATTATTCAGTATAATAATAACATGAGTGGTATAGATAGGTCAGACCAAATGGTAAAATATTATAGCAGCCCACGAAAACAATCACGATGGTACAAAAAAGTTTTGTTTCATCTGTTAGATATAACAGTGTGGAATAGTTTTTACATATACAAAAAACATTTTGGTTGCGATTCTATGACTTTTAAAGAATTTCGCGATATTCTAATAAAAAATATGATAAACCTTCCTATAGATATAACAACTAATCAAATTTTTAATGCCCCAAAACCAAAAGATCCAAAAAACAAACGACCAATGCCAGAAGAAGGACAACACTACCAAGAAAAAATCCCATTACCTCCACTGTATAAAAGAAAACATTACTTCAAAAACTGCAAAATATGCACAAAAAAAAACGTGAGAAAACAAACCCAGTATCAATGTAAAGTTTGCAATGTTCCACTGTGTCCGGGATCATGTTTTGAAGACTTTCACAAAAATATGTTGTAAAAAAACATTTCATTATTTTTATTGTATTGATTCAATTTATATAAGACTACATTTTTATGTTTATTTTTCATTTCACAATATTATTTTTCAAAATTTGTTACACAAAATAAACCAGGTTGAGTTGAATCATTATTTTCATTATATTATTTTAAAAATATAATTATACTGCTATAGCAGCGCAGTGATGTACGTAGTTGTAAACAAAAATGTAGTGGGACAGTGCTGCTATAGCAGTACCCAAATTACTACTGCTATAGTAGTAATAATTAAGTGCGTTTTTATAAGTAGTTTATTTCCGCTCCGGGAATTTCAACTGTCCACGAATGTGTTAACACAGAAGGAGTGATCGGATAATTTTTTTGAAAAGACGAACAATTTAGTTTTCATTTCTAATATTATATAAAGGTATAAAAAAAAAATCATTTTTTTTTTGTTTCATGGTCCATTAACGGTAACATGTTTATATATTATCAGGTTCACCAACAGCACAGCGTAAACATATAACTAGCATAGACTTTTCCTTAATGTAGTAGACTCATCAACTAAAATAGTAATTTTTCTATTACTTTTAATAATATCTAAAGCAATTTTTTTTCTCATTTCCAATGCTATGTGATCAACAAAATTTGAGCATAATACGTTGCTTTGAAGTACTCTTCCCATGTCATTTTTCAGATCAGTCATTTTTGACAAGTCTGTATAGAGATGTTGATATTTAGCAATTATGTCCATCCATAGCATTATTTTCTGACTCAGCAACAATTTTTGTGCTTTTAAATGAGCAATAGAACTTTTGTGTTTAGCAATCTTTTTCTTAAGTTAGTTTTTTTTTTTTCTAAATTAGAACCAAACGGATACACCATACACATCACCATTAATTTATTCTGATGACACATGGGAACCTTTTTGATCAAGCAAATTTTGTTTTATACCTTTGCAAATTGTAAAACCAATATTTTTATTCTTAAAATTTATCCATGGGTATTCTTTTGTAAAATAAGATATTTAAAATTAAAATTAAATTACTTACTATAATCCAATAACTACAGCTGTAAGTATAAATTACCAATATATATAATATTAATATTGTACTTACTTGTTTAATGTCCCAACAATCTGGAAACTCTGAATCAGACTCAAATTGCATTTCCTTAGTACCATGATTATCGTCAAGACTAGTTTCGTTTGTTTTAAAAGTTACTGTTTGTTTGGTAATATTAGGATTTATTTCACTATTGTTATTAATGTTATTATCATTACTGATTACTTTAGTTTTAGTAAAAGCGTACTTTAGTAAACCAGACATAATAAATAATAAAAAGGTAATTAAATTAAATAAACTGGAGAATATGAGAATATTTATAATTATTAATACTTAATGTAAATTTTAGTAGTAGTAGGTACTTAATATTTTTGTTAACCAAATTATGTTCACACGATCAATGCCGGGGCACATTTGCCGTACCGTTACCCGTTTACCGTATCGCTGTAAAGAATTTCTACCCGGTCGACAATGCCATTAGCCAACGGCGCTCTGTTTTATTTTTATTTTTATAAATATGTACACATTCAACTACAATATTATATGTCATATATTTCTGTTACACTCTGTTTACATTTATATCATTGTTGAACCTATAAATATATTTTCTTATAGTTTATAAATTATATGATATTTAATTAAAAATTTAAATTTTTATATTGTCGACGCATTGGTTCATAGTTCATAGAAACATGTATATTAATGACATTATTGTAGAAACTATAAATTTATTTGCGTATAATTTATAAATAATATTTTAATGAAAACTTCTAGATTTAATGACATTTATTAGACAATAATATTCAGTAAAAACTGCTCCGTCTATTTATTCCGGTAAAAATTTAAATAATAGATGTATTTTTAGACCAAACCAAATACATCATTCAATTAGTAATGTTATCACAAATAGCTCGATGAAAAAATTAAAATAATCTTACTTCGTGTATAATATATAGTATATGTGTTATAGCCTTAATAATGTAATCAATAATCATTCATTACCACTTTTTCGTTACCTACCTGTACTCAGATTTACAATTTTTTTTATACTTTTAATGCAGGTATTAACATTCATTTTTTGTGATTAAATGAATGTTTTAACCGTCCTCCGGAAATTAAATTAAAGAGGACGCAAAACTAAAGCTAAGCAAACAAGGGGAACGCCGTCCTCTTCCGTCCCACCACTTTAACCACTGGGATTCATACTAGTTAATATTGCATAGAATAATATATTATTGTTAATAATAAGACAACTATAAAAATAAATGGTTGATTAATTAGTTAAATATCAATCAAACGTAAATTATTAAAAATAATGAGTTCTATCAAAATCAATTAATTTATTAAATTTATACAGTTCTCTTATTTTCCATTTAAAACTAAAAACTTTAGCCAAAATAATGGTATTGACATTGTTTCATTATCTTTAAATGATTAGTATATTATAAAATAAATTCAGTGGCGGCTCGTAGATTGGGGCGATGGGCGACCCCCCTTCTAAAATTATAATTTATTAATAATTTAAAAGTTGAATATCAAATTTCAAATTTATATTGTAGTATAATATTGTCAAAAATAAAAATTGTGTTTCCTATATTTACACTAATAAATACTATGAAAGCATTATCAGATAATGGGATTTTCAAAATAAATCATTCAACGCTGTAGCTTCTGAGAATCGATAACCATTAACAATTAGCTATCTATAAATATCTATGGCTGGAACAGGCGAGCAGGCAGCAGCGCAAGCGATGCTTGGGCGATGTTAAAAGTCGCCCGTCATTACTATGATCGAAATACAAAAACTAAGAGGGGGAACACAATAATAATACTGCCGCCGGGGCGATAATTTTAATCGCCCGATACGGATTCCGAACTCGCGTGCGTTTATTATTTACCTTGTGCGGTCGTAACTCGTAATAACACTCGTAACTCGTAATAATTATTATTTAAATTTGGTATTTGTTCACTTTTTAATCATGAATTCACACACATATAAAAATTCCGTTATTAATCTAATTTCAAACCAATTTTCGTCATATACTTATGAACAAAAAATTGAAATCAAACAGCTTGGCAGACCTACACCTGATTTAAAAGGATTGATCAATAAAGCGAAAAAAGGTAAAAATGAATATATTCGGCACTTTAATACGGATTATTATGCAAAACACAAGTGGCTATGTGGTTGTGATATAAAACTAGCTGTTTATTGTTTTCCGTGTTTATGTTTTGGTGGTGACATTTCTTGGACTAAAACAGGTATAACACATTTGGGTCATTTATCTGAAAAAATTAAAAAACACGAGAATTCTTTTAAACACTTACAAAATGAAGCTAGTCTTAAAGTACTCGGTACCATCAATATTTTCGATAAAATAGACTCAGGCTATAAAATTAGAATTCAACGCCATAATGAAGAAATAGATAAAAATCGTTATATATTAGAAAAAAATTTAAACTGTATAAAATTTTGTGGACAACATAATTTACCATTAAGAGGTCACAATGAAAAAATTAACTCTAATAATAAAGGTGTTTTTCTCGGTGTTATTGAGTTATGTAAAGACTTAGATGTAAGTTTGCGTAGTCATTTTGAAAATTCAAAAGTGTTTAAAGGGACATCTAAAACAATACAGAATGATTTGTTAGATTGTATACTACTTGTAGCCAGAAATCAAATTTTATTAGAAATAGAAAATGCACAATTTGTTTCTATAATCGTCGATGAGACTACTGACATTTCTAATATGTTTCAGTTAGTTATTGTATTTCGCTATGAAATTAATGGTCAACCAGTAGAACGTTTTTGGGGTTTTTTTAATCCCGATGGACACAACGCAGAATCATTAACATCAACAATATTATCTGAAATAAATCCTATTTTAAAAAATACTCCGAATAAACTAATAGCACAGTCGTATGATGGCGCGGCAGTCATGAGTGGACAAAAGAGTGGAGTTAATGTTAGGGTTAAGGAACTATACCCATATGCGTATTACATTCATTGCTATGCACACCAGTTAAACTTAATTATGACACAATCAGTATCTCAAAATAAAGAAGTTCGGATATTTTTTTCAAATTTATCAGAAATACCGGTATTTTTTTCACATTCACCGCAAAGAGTAGCTGTATTAGATAAATTAGTTGGTGTTAGATTACCACGGGCAGTACAAACTCGATGGAATTTCAATATACGTACGGTTAACATTGTTTATGAGTATAGAAATGAAATAATGGAGTGCATGGACAAAATAATAGAATCTTCCCAACAAACTTTGACTATTAATCATGCAGGGTCAATAAAACGTTTATTAAGTGATTCAATATTTGTATTCTGGTTATCTATTTTTCATAAAATAATGCCACATGTAGACTGTTTATATAATAATGTTCAAGCCGTTAATACTGACCCGGTACAAATAAATAGTTCAGTCGAAAAATTTAAAAATGAAATATCTAAAATAAGAAATAATGTAACTGATATTATTGAAAATGCTTCAAATATGCCTAATATAAATATAAAAAAATCACGTTTGGAATCACATGAAACCATGAATATATCGCGAAAAAATGCAGTGCTTGAGGTCTGTGATACAATAATTGTCAAAGCTAAAGATCGTTTAGAATTTACTAAACACTTAACCGCCGCTAACTTATTTAAAGCTGAAAAATATTTAGAATATTCCAAAACATTTCCATTTCAATATTTTCAATGTACAACTGAATGCTACACATTTTTTGATACCGAGAGATTGAAGACTGAACTTGAAGTTATGTATTCCCGAGATGACTTCCGAACTTTGAATGGTGTAATTCCAACGCTAAAATATATAACATCAAATGATATGAATGAAACTTTTCGAGAAGTCCTAACCCTGTTAAAAATACTAATTACAATTCCTATGACATCTTCCGAAGCAGAAAGATGTTTTTCAACGCTGAAACGTATAAAAACATGTTTACGAAGCACGATGGGAGAAGAAAGGTTAAACGCTCTAACAATGATAAATATTGAAAATGAAATGATTTCAAATGACGCTAATTTTAATAAAAAAGTGATTGATATATTTAGTGAAACAAAAGATAGACGTTTAGATTTTAAGTATAAAGTTTTATAAATTTTGTTTTTTTTTGTAATTTTGTAATTTTCAGTTTGTATTTTAATTGTATTTAAAAAAGTGTTGACAATTTAAAATATATATAATAATTTAAGTGTATAGGTATTAATAAATGGATTTAATTAAATAACTATTGTTAATATTATTTGTATAAACTTTCCATAATTAAGTAATTTTATATCGCCCCTCCACTTTCAAAGCACACGAGCCGCCACTGAATAAATTATATTTTACACGTTTATATTTGATAATTTATACTTATCTATTCACCTATATGACATGTATAATGCAATAGTGCATAATTTACATATTTATTTGTATATTAAGTAAAGTAATTAATAATTATAATATTTTAACAATCAATTATTGTGTCTCCAGAATACCAGGTATGATATTTAAATATTTTTCAAATTATTTTTACGAAGGTTAATATTATGATATTTTACTTACTTCGATGTTTAAGACTGGCCTTTGGATTGCATTAAATAGATTGTAAAGAGAATTATTATCATCATGATTCTTAGAGTAATTCACTAAGAACTTGTACATGGAAATATATTTTTCATAAACAGCATCGTTGTCCATGGATGTCCATAATTTATCACTGTGTAACCATTCATCAAGTTGTATTTTTCTTTCAACATCAATACTCTATGGATGATATAATGAGATGCATTATTTTATATAAAGTAGAAAATTTACAAGTTAATATTATTTTCTGCAATCCATAAAGAATTACAAAATTTTAAATTGATCTTTATGTGATGTGCCTCTTTTTTGTATGTTATACCTATTTTTTACTATTTATTTAATTACTTTATATAATTATTTACAACATATTTAATCACACTATATAATGAGTATAGATCGTTTTTATTACTTGTCGAGTTGGAAAAAGCTAAAATAACTATTTTCCACACTATTAAATAAAATAAAATATTAGGTGTAAAGTATTTCTCATTTTATTTTAAGATCATGCTGTTGAATTTTTTCAAAATTGAATGTTCAAGATAAAAATAATTTCAAATATTGTTAAAATTGAACTGCAATTAATTGTGCCTATTGTATTTCTTATCATAAGCACTCAACTTTTAATTTTTATAAAAATTAAAATCATAGTTGGTATAGTTTATGAATATGGTTTGGAAAATATATATTTATATGTATAGAATATAACCATACATTTACGTACATAACAATAGTTATTCTTTTTATTTCTTAAAAATGTGTTATTTATTATTTATAAATAAAGTCGGTAGCGGTGTCGTTTGACTCGTATGCTATCTACGCACTGAATGTTATCTACACATTGCTATTTACGTATAAATTATGTCGTATTATTATATATAAGTAGTTGGCTATCAGCAGCCGTCGCGAATGGTCGTTAACCGCGTCTCTGCCTGTGCCACATTACGCGACAATAATAAGCAACCCGCATGTTCCCTAGTAGTGGGACTGGGTCCTCCGGGACCCAAAAATCTACCAAACCCATCAAGCGTTCAAGTAGTACTGCTCTATCACCTCCCAGTGTAAACAAAAATCGTTACTCACCTCTATCAAACTTAAACGAAGACGACAACGATGATAATATGTGCTTAGCAACTCAAAGCGACGGTTTTGAAGCTCGTCAATCTACTGAGGTCAGTCAAAAAATACCACCTATCTATGTACACAATATAAAAGATTTCGAAAATTTTCATAATTCACTAACAAAAATGATCACCGACGAACTTTCGATCACTCAAACCAAATATGCCTTAAAAATAAATTTGTCCTCAATCGACGACTATAGACACGTTACGAAAAGGTTTGACGAATCTGAAATCGAATACCACACCTACCAATTGCCTTCTGAAAAACCACTTTCAATAATAATTAGGAACCTCCCAGTCTCAATATCTGAGGAGTCTGTATTCAAAGCGCTGACAGATTTAAAATTCAGCGTAACCTCTGTCACACGGCTGCAAAATCGATCTAAATGTCCTATACCTATTGTTGCAGTCTTACTATCCATATCGTCCAAAGAAATATATTCTTTAAATAGACTTTTACACTGTGTCGTCCTAGTAGAACCTAGAAAACCCACAAAAGGTATTCCACAGTGCACTAACTGTCAACGCTTTTCGCACACAAAAAAATTCTGTCATCTCCCCCCAAGATGTGTTAAATGCGCCGGTGATCATCATTTTACCCAATGTGTTAAGGAGAAAGACACTCCTCCGAAATGTGTAAATTGTGAAAAAAGCTATCCAGCTAGCTACAGAGGGTGTACTTATTATAAAGAAATCTCTAAAAGCAAAAACAAACTCAACTCTAAACAGCCCGTCAATAATAAAAATATTACGTACCAATCAACCCAACCCATCGTAAATAATGAGTATCATAATGAACCGTTACCAAATGATTACGTAAATACAAAACGTAAAACTTACGCATCAGCTGCTAAATCAAACATTACTACGGATAACGATTTTCTCAAAACACTTCTACCTCTAATAAACTCCTTTGTAAGTCAACTAATGCAGAAAATCATTGAAAGTCTGCCAGTCATCATAAATAGTATTAATTCTAACTTAAATGTTCAATCATAATACAGTTATATTAAATTGGAACGCCAACGGATTAAAAAATAATAGAAATACCTTATCGGCATTTCTTAATCATCACAATATAGATATCGCGTGCATAAGCGAAACACACCTATCAATAACCGACAAAATTAAATTCCCCGGTTACATAACATACCGCGCGGATTGAGTCACACAAGTCCGTGCTATGGGCGGCGTAGCCTTACTAGTTCGAAATAAAATTATCCAGCAACAAATGCCTATAACCGGTCTCGAGTGTTTGGAAGCCGTGGCAGTCCTAATAAACATAAATAATAAAACAATTATGGTCGTTAGCGCCTATCAACCACCCAGTCGTATAATACTTATCGCTGACTACGATAAAGTAATGAGTCTACACAATTCTATTATAGTTGCTGGTGACCTTAACTCCAAGCACACTAATTGGGGCTGTCGCGTCAATAATCCGAACGGTGTCAAACTTCAAAATTTCATCGCCAACACTCCCTACTCAATAGCTGCACCAAACGAACCTACCTACTTCCCAACGGACATTAACAGACTACCGGATATTTTAGATATTTTATTATTAAAATCAATTCCGTTTGTATGCATGCAAGAAACTCTCGCTGAGCTTGACTCAGACCACGCACCTGTAAAAATTACATTAAATTCTACTTATCAATCTTATCAGTATAATAATTCACTCATTAAAGGAAAACCAAACTGGGATATATATTCTAATCAAATAAAAACAAATTTAAAAATACCAAATAGTATACCTTCTATACAAGCGGCGGAACAAACATCAAAACATCTAATTACAGTCATTACAGAAGCCGCACTAGCCTGCTCCAAACCCAAGACACATAATAATTCTCAAAATATCGGTTTTATACCACACTTTATACTATCTTTAATACGTCAAAAACATATTGCTAGACGGAACTGGCAAATCCAAAGAAACCCGGCAACTAAAAAACTCTTAAATCAACTCACTAAAAAAGTTAAAATAGCGCTACAAAACCACCGTGTTTCGGCTTATAATAACTATTTATCAAATATGCATCTGGGTGACACAAATTTATGGAAAGCATCCAAAAGACTGTTAAATCAAGAAATTAACACTATTCCCCCTCTTTGTAAAGACAATCAACTAGTGACTTCTGATGCCCAAAAATGCAACGTCTTCTCAGAAATGTTATCCAACACGTTTTCTGTTAACCAAATCTCTAATACTAACAATGACCGTCGAGTCCAAAATTTTTTAGATCTACCCGATTACTCTGTCCAGAAACCCATGGTACACGTAACACCTAATGAAATTAAGCTAATTATTAAAAAATTACCAAACAAAAAAGCACCAGGAAACGACCGCATCACGAACACCATGTTCAAGAAGTTACCCGCCATAGGTCTCGTCCTTATGACTGCATTATTTAATTCTCTGTTAACACTTTAACACTTCCCACCGAAGTGGAAAATAGCAACGGTCATACTTATCAAAAAACCTGGTAAGGATAAATCGAATCCGGATTCCTATAGACCAATAAGTCTTTTAACCTCCTTATCCAAAATATTTGAAAAAGTTATTCACACCCGACTACAAGTTTTTATAAATAGCGCAGACACTATTCCTAAATTCCAATTTGGATTTAGATCGAACCATTCAACAGTTCAACAACTGTTTCGTATAACAGAGCATATCAGCACCTCATTTGAAAAGCACTGTCACACGGGTGCCGTCTTTATTGATATATCTAAGGCTTTCGACAAAGTATGGCACACAGGTCTTATGTACAAACTAAAAAGCATAAAAACACCAAAATACTTATTCTATATTATTAAATCCTTTCTTTCGGACAGACAATTTTCAGTAAAAATAAATGACTCCTTCTCTGACCTCCAGCCTATCACTACCGGTGTACCCCAAGGATCCAAGCTGGCCCCAATCTTATTTAATATTTATATATCTGATATCCCACAGTCACCACGCACCAATATTGCCCTTTTCGCAGATGATACGACAATTTACAGCGAATCCAGGAACATAGAAGCGGTAACTCACAACCTACAAAGCCACTTAAATGCATTATTAGATTGGTGTAAAAACTGGAAGATTCAAATAAACGCATCAAAAAGTACAGCAATCATCTTCAGCCTTCGTTGCTACTCCGCACCACCTCCATTAAAATTCGACAACGTGCCTATACCTTGGGAACCAACTGTAAAATATCTCGGAGTCACTCTTGATAAGAGGCTGACCTGGGGGCCTCACTTATCAACAAAACTAAAACTAGCATATCAACGTCTATCGATGCTATTTCCAATAATAAATAAAAAATCAGTCATTCAAAAAAAATTTTCAATCCTAATATACAAGCAACTTCTACTACCATTAATAACTTATGCTTGTCCAGTATGGGAGAATTGTTCGGCTACACACCTAAAAAAAATTCAAATATTTCAAAACAAAGTGCTAAAAATTATTACAAATGCTCCGTGGTTCATTCGGAATGAAAACATTCACAAAGACCTCCAAATTGTTAAAATCGAAGACCTTATACGCACACTATCAAAAAAATTCCATACTTCATTACTCAACTCTACAGGCTCACTTCACTACAATCTCCATATTCATCCACCACTCCAACGACGTCTAAAACGTGGCCGCCCTCATGACCTCATTACTCAAAATCAACCTCCAGTCTAATTGTACATATTATAATAGTTTGCATTTATATTGTATCTCAAGTATCTGTTAATATACCGCTGTATTCATATCGTAATAATTAGTATATTTATAATTATCCTCTTAAAATAGCTACAAACAAAAATGTCTTTTATTCATAGATATAGATAGCCTGCAACGGCTAGGAATGTCTTATTTTATTAATAATAAAAAAAAAAAAATTATATATAAAATCTTACTTCGTTTTAAACCAGAGCATAAATAAATAAATGGAGATTATCAATGAATGTTCTTAATTAAAGTTGAAAAGTATTTTTCATATCAATAAAAAATGTTTCGAATGTATTTGTTGTGTTTATGGAGCGCAACCATTCTTCTTTAAGCTGCCTTTCCAGCAAATTAGTGACACCATGCGATTTTATACCATATTTCACCTTTATATGTCGCCAATAACATTCCATAGTTTGAGTTTCAGCTTCTGTTTGTGGATCAATAAAATTATTTTTATGTTTTACGGTATTGTGGATATAGCCATGATCGTTTAAACAGCTGTAAGCTTTTCATTCATCTGAAAAAAATGGTTGTCCCTGGCTCAATTTCTCTTTTAATAATTGAAAGCAAAGTGGCGCGGTCTCTTTTTAGAACGATAAACAATCGACGTTCTACTATATTATTATCACGTCTACAACACATTCCAAACACCCACGGTCCCTATACGCATATACCGTAATTTCAATTAGTTATTGAAGTATCAGTATCAGAACTGCTAGATCATAATTCTACAATTTCTTCTCTAAGTTAACGATCTCCTAGACGTAGATGACCACGGTTATACTTTCGCTTGCCTTGAAATAAAGATTCGTCTATCTGCACTACGAATTCTACACTACCCATTTTCGTACGTTTTTCAAATTTTTCAACACAAATATCACGGCAAAGATTGTACCAATCCGACACGGTGTGTTGACTTCTGCCTGTCTATTTCATAGTTTGAATTACTTGCATACCATGTGTCCAATACCATACGAGCTCTACTATCTAGCATAAACTTAATCCGCTATTACATTTTCCATTAATATCGACATAGGTAAAAAACGGATTTTTTTTTACGAATGGACTGATAGGTTTGACAACCACGTGTTTGGCAACGTAAGTATTTTGTTTTCACAAATTGCCCATCGAAATCTCGTTTGCAGCTATTTTTATAACATATTCCTTGAGAACGCCACCACACACTTCATTACTAACATTATTGATTTTTTCACAAAATTCTTGTTTAGGTAAGACACCTTTTTGTTTTAAAAAATTCACATAAGTATCATCAGTATAAATAATATGTCTATATTAACCACCAATTGAAGTCATTTTGAACGCAATGCAAATTACAAACACACGCGAACAATTCTCAGACACAACTAATCGTTAAAAACCCTAGGGATCTAACTTTGTACTTTGTAAAGTGTAGATAAATATTTGTAGATAGCATACGACACCGTTACCATAAAGTCCAATAAAATATAAAAATAAATTACAGTCAGCTAATTGTTCATCATAAAAATTATATAAGAATTCAATTTAAACGTTTCTTTAAAAATATCATTTATATAAATATTTATTATTTTCATCGTTAAAGTAGTAGGGAAATAACTAATAAGTGTATTACAATGTTAAATACAATTGAATGCTTCTAATAAATTTTTTGGTAAACTTGGTAAAAGTTTTTGACATTCTCAAATTCCAGTTAGTAGATTTAAAAAAAGTGTGATTTTTTGCTGTATAATTTACCAATAAACTTAGTTTTCTTTCTTCTTTTCTTTTAAACCATTAGTTATTGGTTATTGAAATAATACCAACTAAGTATATAATCATATTATTCAGATATTTAAAAAAGAGAAGAAGTATCATAATTAGTGTCATTTAATAATATTTAATTGATATTATATAAATTGAATATACTGACTCTGTCTAAAAAATATCTTCGAAACAATAATACTGCTGAGCTGGGAAACGATTCGTATTGTGGATCATTAAATTGTTGTTCTTCTTCTAATAATTTAAGTTTTGTTAGCGATTTTTCTTGTTCAGTAAATTTTGCCATTAGATTCATCATATCTATTTTCAATGTTTGTAATAATATATACCAGATTTTTGCATGTTTTTTTTTATTTTGATCAGTAAACAATTTATATTTTATTGATTCGAAAAAATCCAAACCTGAAAACACAAGTCTCGTGTTTAATAATATTAAATTTATATAATAAGAAAAAAAACAAAGGTGGGCAATAACTAGATAAAAAGATAATTTTTTTTTTACTTTTTAACTTAATTAGTTATTTTATTTTCTAATCGATTTGTGCACTTCGGGAGTTTAATTGACAGTTGAAATAACTAAGCTTTTTGCAGTTGATATTAGACATTTTTTTAGTAAAATTTTGAATTATAAATTGTATTATTTTAATATTTTATGACTTTCAATTCCTATATTACGTATATAAAAAAATAGTATAGGTCAAATTATTAATTTGAGATGAGTATAGTTTAAATTAATGAATAATATATCATGTAACGTAAAAGGATATTTACACTGTAGAATGTGCATTATGATAAAAATTAAATTACATTTTTTTTATAATTTAGTAAATTAGAAATATATTAGGGTGGTCCTTATATATATAGGTGATATATTTTATTAAATATAATTTATTCCGTACATACTGGATTTGTTAAGTCACATGAGAAAGTAATTTGGGTAAAATTTGGAAGGTGTTACTCAACTCCTTCTGGTGCCGATTTAGGGTTGAAAAATGGCAAAAGAGGGTTGTTTCGGCTGGTACGCCCAACATATTATTGCTAGGAGATTACCAACAAGGAGTAGAATATGGATGATAATAACAAGAGAATAATAATAATATGACAACAATTGAATAATATTGAAAATAATTGAACAATACAGATGAGACCTAACCTATGTGTTAGTATAATATGATCACAAACGACCACTAAATATAGTATAATAAAATAGATCACAGATCACATGCGATCGTTTACAATGATAATTTAAATAATAATATCATCCACAGACGAAAACGAATACAATCAATAAAATAATATGATAGTACGACCTGATAGCATGTACTATGTAGTACCGTGTATGTCGTGGCGGAACAGCTGGATTACGCAATGCTACGTACCGACGTTGTATTGTTATCGCGTAGCCGATGATAATAATAATGGCCAACAGTTCACGCACTATAATAATATTTTCGCACTGCGACGAGGACGGGCGACGGTTAGATATTATAACTTTCGCACTGCGACGAAGGGCGGGCGATGATTATCGACGTACTTATGGAGAAGTTTGCACGTCATATAATATATGGCAAAACGGCAACGGACGACAAGTACAGGTCACGGCTACGTCTTCGGTACTGGTAAGCGTACGCGGAGTCACCGCCGCCGTGACCGGTCGGCCCGACAGATAAGCTTATCGGGCATTTGGTGGTGACACGGTGCAGGTGCAAACGATGGTTGTGGCGTCAACAAGGGTAGTTTAATTGTTTACACATTTATTAAGAAAGTATTGCACTTAGCATAAAATGTATAGAACCTTATTTATAGAACTTGTAATTTCTGTAAAACAATACAAGACAACATTTTCGTAATTCATTATTTTCAAGGAAACATAAAACAAAAATCGATGTATGTAATAATAAGTTCAAGAGCTCACTTCAAACTTTTCAGCCGTCATACAGACATTTATTATCATTGATTAAATAGATTGCTATCACTGGCCGGTATTTCATCAAGAAATGTCAATCAAGGAACTGTTTATATTATTTATATACAATTATTATCGTGCAAATATGAATTTATTTTCAGATAATAGTATACTTATTATCTGTAGACGACGTTCACACACGTTGCATGCGTTACGTATTTAATCATTACGCCATTACGGTTCGATTGTTGTCTCACAAGTCACGAGCATATGTTACGTTTAAATGTCACGAAATAAAATTTTCTGGTTGGTACCCATGAATAACCAAATTACAGGTAGTAAATTGCCTTCAAAACGAAATCATTAAGTGTTTATACTATAATATGCGAAATGTACATTTAAATTTAAACCGAGTGCCTTGCTAACTATCGAAGAACGTTTAATATACTGAAGAAGGCTCGGATTCCAAATCAAGATCGTGATAATTGTGCAAAAGTTGAAAAGTTGAAAAGTTGTTAGCGACTTACGAAGTTTAGAAAAATAAAACTAAAATTGAATTTATATCGACTGAGAGAAAACAATTTGAAGAAACATTGATGATTTATTTGACATCGCACATTCAAATGCAATGAACACAATTAAATTGACGAAGATAAAGAATTTTATTATTACAACGACAAAAGGACGTGTAGGATATGCTTGGTAGAGATATAAATTTCATTGAAAGGAACAACGTAAATAATGGAAGACGCAGAATATAAAAGAAAAATATACAACAAAATTCTGATATTTAAAACTGGTAATCAATATTTGTATAAAATCGTTATTGGGTTATTACATTTTAGAATATATATTATTTATAAATATAAACTATTTTTATTTTAGTAAATATTTGAATGAATTTGATTCTGACACATCAGAGTTTGAAGAAACAATATTGAACCTGAAATTGAATTAAATATTCCATCTTCAAGTACTTCTGTTAGAAAACGAGCAAGAAGAGAAATTTTGACCCTCGCCTTCAGTGCGCATGTCTTGACAAATGTAAAATTAGCGATAGAGATGTTCATTTAATAACAGCATGCATTGAAGCAGTAGCATTAGATACAAATGATTTTGCAGTAAATCGAACTTATAAGAAATGCTCGACAAATATTTCGAAAAATAATACAAGTAACATAAAATCTAAGTTTATTGATTTAACCTTCCAGTAGGCGCGCCATTGTTTGAAACAAGAGTAGTCGCGTGTTGTAAATTTTACAACAGTTCTAATATGTTGATAGTCGTACATATTAATATATCTAATAAAAAATAAACAATAGGTAGGTTCACAGTTGTTTTATTTAATTATTATTATAATTATGTTTTTATTAAAAAATCAATACGTCTTATTATTATTACATAAAAATTAAAATTATCTTATTATTATTATACATAAAATTAACATTATCTTATTATTATTACATAAAAATTAAAATATTTTATATTTGTTTACAGTAAGAAATTATTCAAACTGTCATTGGCCATTGTTATAGAACACTTTTCACAAATAATAATTTGTTTGAATGTAGCTTACATACAAATCGCATACACTTGGTGCATTTCATAGATGTAGCCGCATTTTTCTCCCACATTCAAACATGTTCCTCGTTTTGAAGGGGGGGGTTGTAGATGCATCTGATGTACTGGAACAGCATATTTTATTTTCAAAAAGATGATATGTCCGATGGTAACTTGTGATTTGAGCTCGAGAAGCAAAATGTTCCTTCATTAGATCAATGCCAATGTTTTCAAAAATAATCTTCATTTTAGGAGCATTATGTTTAGAGTATGAAACAGTACCTGAGCATTTATCTGCTGTATTCATCAAAGAATAAAATTACAAGTGGCTGTTCTTTGTAATTCTAGAGACCGAATATGCCAAAATAATATTTTATCTACTGTAATTTCACCCACCTTGGTACAATTATAACTATAATTATTTCTGGTTTACGAGTTTCACATCACTTGAATCATGGTGCATAGTTGAAAGCAAATAACTGCCTTGTTTTCGAGGTACGTATGAAACTACGCTTATTTTTGAACTGAACACGCCTGAACTAACTACTTTATTTTTATCTGGTAAAACTCTGTAGGTATTTCGCTTGTTTTTCAAAGTTCAGGAGTAATCGCCTTTTGTACAAGTATCCAAGTGGAATACTGGTATAATTAAAGCACAGTAGATTTCGTTTAGAGAGTTTTCGATGGTGTTACTAACGTTTCACGATATCATCTGGTGAATTAGAACCCATACGGACCAGGTGGTTACTCTTCCAGCCCATAAATTCATTTCACTCGTGTAAATGTTTTAACGTTATATCGCAACATTTTGATTACATTAGCCGGTTTACTTGGGATATACTATCCATTGGACACCGACCACGAAATGGGTAACATTTCGTCAATAGTAGTATATTCACTCAAATTATAATTCTGATTGATATTTTCAAGAAAAGGTCAAACGTAGTAACGAATAGAAGCCAGTTTATCAATCGCCCGTCTTTCAGCTCTAGTTTCGCGATCGTCAACCTGAGACATGGCTGAAACAAAATCTTGTAGCTCATGCAGGCTCTAGTTATTTCTATACCAGAACATCCGCCGACCCATAATTTTTACATTAGCATGATGAGCTTTCTTTATACCAATCAAAATAAAAGTCCAAAATAAGCCAGTATTTCACCCAGCATCTAAGCAGTCTCGGGTCTATAGAGATTGAACTCGTTGTCCTACACATACATATAGTATCGCCATGATTTCGTCAATCATGTCAAGATCAATTATTTTTAGAAATGCATCTATCTCAACTAACGATATTTCTAGCACACCTTTGGACCGGGAACCACGTTTATTATATTATGTTGCCTAATTTTGGTTGTAAAACCTTTTTATGCCATTTAGCAGTTTTAATTTTCTTATGTAGAATGTACTGTCCTCAAACTAGTCTCAGATCTGATCCATTGTCTGAAAATCTTGTTCAGAATTTGCTTTCGTAATACTTACCTCCACATCTTCGATGTTTAGACTACCACTTTGGTCATCAACACAGTCTATTTCAGTTGAAATGTCTTGCAAACTCAATTTGCTCAACGGCTCTAGTGATCCCGACCTAAGACATTGTATAAATAATATCGATTATTAGTACGTACCAAAACGCACAAATAATGCCAAAACATATTATTATAAAATTAAAATGGTTATTATATATTGATATAAAATAATACTTTACATATTTTGTTCATACTACACAAAATAAAAATTACAAAATAATAATAGGTACAATGACGACGCGTTTTGTGTTTGGCGGTACACGGAATGACGCGTATTTCTTGTGACAACACCATAAGTATTTCGTCGATTGTCTGCACAAAGTGAACTGGAAACACTTTAAAATATCTAAACGTAGATAATAACATTACAGAGGAATACCACCCATGACCGCCGATAAGATAAAAAAATAATAAAAGTTGAATAAACAAATAAATATAAAACCGTTGTATTATTTACAACAGCGCGTCCGCTGGAAGGTTAAATTTAAATTATGGCATTTACATTGGGATTCAAAGATTCTACCTACTTTAGTTGGAAAAGATAAGTGTGATAGACTTCGTTGTTATAACGTAATTTAAAACTGAACAGCTTTGGGACTTTCACCTTCAAGGGCACAGGCAATGCAATATGTTCGGCCGTATATGATGAATTAGAAAACTGGGGATTACTAGAAAAAATACAAGGATTTGTGTTTGATACAACAGCTTCTAATTCTGGTAGATTAAGTGGTGCTTGCGTTCTATTAGAGCAAAAATTAGGAAGAAACGTATTATTTTTAGCTTGTCGGCATCATATTTTCGAAATAATATTACAAGCAGTATTTATTGAAGCTAAATTTGCACCATCATCGGGCCCAGATATACCACTTTTTAAGAGATTCATTGATAATTGGAAAAATATTAATAAAAACGAATACTCTGTGTGGACAGATGATTCTATGACTTTCGATATATTAAATAACGTTTGCGATGAAGTATTAGATTTTGCAGAAAAAAGACTTCAAGATTGTTTCCCTCGTGATGACTATAAAGAGTTTTTGCAGCTCATTGTAATATTTCTAGGAGGAAAACTCAAGGGAAATGTTAATTTTCGGCAACCCGGAGCTTATCATTTGGCACGATGGATGGCCAAGGGTATTTATTCACTAAAAATTTTATTATTTAAAAATCAATTTAAATTAACATCTACAGAAGAAATGTCACTTAAAAAAATAAGTTGTTTCATTATTAAATGTTATGCTGAAGTGTGGTTCACTGCTCCAAACGCAATAAAGGCTCCTATTAACGATATACTTTTTATAAAAAAATTATACAACTATAAAAAACGACGACAAAAAAATTGCTGAAACTGCATTAAAGAAATTTATAAACCATTTATGGTACCTCAGTGATGAATGTGTGGCATTTTCTATTTTCGACAATCGTGTTACCATTGAACAAAAAAGAAAAAATGGCAATTAAAATGTTAATGAATGAGCTTGATGAGTATGAGCAAGTAGGAGAAGTTAAAAAAAAAGCATTCATTAAAAATTGAAGACATCCCTAATTTCATACACCAAGACTTACCAGTTGATTTAATTACATATAAATCAATACAATTGTTAAATAGATTTAATATTCAGACTAATTTTTTATTACTGGATCCAAAATGCTGGGAAGAAAATGAAGAGTATAAAAAAGGAAAAGAGATAATCGGATCATTAAAAGTCGTTAACGATACTGCTGAACGCCATGTTAAGCTGATGGAAGAATTTAATTCTAAAATTAACAAAAATGAAGAACAAAAGCAGTTTTTATTACAAGTAAATATATTTTTTCAATAACTATTTAAGCTAATATTAAATTTTCTAAATTTTTTCCAGACAGTTCAAGATTATCGTAGAAAATATCCCAATCACAACCGCGAAACTATGTGTAAACCATATAAATTATAAGTATTATCATTATTATTATTATTTTTTTGTTTTTTAATATTTTCCTTGGAAAATAATGAATTTACGAAAAATTTTGTCTTATTGTTTTTTATAGATATTATTAAGTTCTATAATTAAGGTTCTATACATTTTTATGCTAAGTGCTATAGTTTTCTTAATAAATGTGTAAAACAATTAAACTACCCTCTTTTGCCATTTTCAATCCTAAATCGGCACCAGAAGGGGTTGAGTAATACCTTCCAAATTTTACCCAAATTATTTTCTAACGTGACTTAACATATCCAGCAGGTACGGATTAAATATAACTAAGTTTAAAAAATAAGGACCACCCTAGCCTATATGGAGTTTCTTGTAACAAGACAACTGGATCGTACAAAGGATTCATTATAACAGATATAGAATATTAGAATGTGAAATTGTTATTGAAATATAAACGATTCTATTCGCATTTAACTAAGTTAGTAAGTTACACAAGTCAGTAGTCACTTAGTCGTAACTACAAATCAAAATTATTATGATTTGTGACAATGACATATTATAAAATATTTAGTGATATGTGGCATGTTGATAATCTATTATCTAATAATCTAAGACCGCATCATAGAGTAATAAGTAATGATACTCTATGGACCGTATTGACACGAGACACAGAATAGATTAAATATAAACTATTCTGTGGTATTGATAAATATTAAATGATAATATCTTTTTTTTTTTTTTTTTTTAGCATATGGCGCTTATGTCCGGGAGTAGGCCCGAAGGCCTAGTTCGGACGCCTATTTGACAGAATTTTTAGTGGGCACCCGTAGGTTTCTGCCATGCCCAGGTGATAATATCTAATATCAAATTGATTAACAATATTATCAATTATGAATTTAGATCGAGTTTGATAAATCATGTATTCATCAATTAAAAATGAATAATTCTACATTTTCCCCTTAATTTTCAAGGGAGGCGGTGCCTCCCTTGCCTCCCCCCCAAAACCGCCACTGATGTATATTTAAGTATCGATGAACAAATAATATAATTTATAGGAAATACTAAAATGAAGCAATTTGTAAGAGGAAAACCTAATTCAACGGGATTAAAAAACATTATTTTAGCTAATAAACATAGATTGGTGTTAGATTTTTGTGTATATCAAAGTAAAGGTTCATCGTTTATTACAGAAAGTATATATTCTCTAACTGTGGGTGAATCAGCAGTTATGCATTTATCAAAGACCATACCTCCTGGTATTTTTCTTTATTTTGATCGATTTTTTACTACGCAAAAACTTTTAGACATTTTGAAAACAAAGAAAATGTTGAGTACTGGCACTGTCATGAAAAATAATACAGTGAAACCTCTGAATAGCGAACATTCTTGGCCACCAACATTTTGTCCGTTATTCAGAGAGGATAATTTTTGAAATAAATTTATAACACATAACCGCATCACCGATAACCGAATTTATCGTAATCGTATCATCCCATAACGAGTTTGTTATCGTAATTTTACATTATTACAATAGTGCATACGTATTATTTTCAAATAATGATTAAGGATTAACCATTATTTTAAAAATTCCCTAATAAAATTATGCCCGTTATTCGGAGAGTCCGCTATTCGGAGGTTTTCCTATTGAAAAGTAGTGAAAATGTCCCCGTCCCCCAAAAAATATCCGCTATTGGGAGGAGTCCGCTATTAAGTGTCAGTTAGTGGAGGTGTCACTGTATACTAAAAACGGTCAATTTAATATCAGATAAAATATTTATGAAAAAACCAAGAGAGATAACGATACAATATGTGAGAGAAGATAAAAAAGTATGTCTTATTAAATGGTTTAACAACAAACCTATACATTTAATTTCAACTGAATGTGGAAAAAATCCAATTAATGTATGTAAACGTTGGAATAAAATGAAAAGAGTGAAAGTCGATGTACCTCGGCCTATTATTGTAAAACAATATAATGAAAATATAGGTGGAGTAGATTTATGTGATCGTATGATCGCATTCTACAGCATGAAGTATAGAACAAACAAATAGACTTTAAGAAAAATAATGCATTTTATTTATTTTGCGGTAGTAAACAGTTGGATACTTTATAAACAAGATTTAAAAAGAAAAAATACTCCAAAAAAGAAAATCCCGCAGCTCCTCGATTTTAAAATTACGCTAGCCCATGAATTAATAAATAGTACACAAAAATATGATAGTCAAGATTCAGACGACCAATATGTTGATCATCAGTCAAATTCAGGTAAACATGTTCCATTGCCACCAATGAAAATTAGAAATGCTGATATATATAAATAAATTATTATTACACTACCTCCTAGGTATAGTAAATTAAAAATTATTTGTATTTTAATTTTTTAGGAGCCGAACATTTGCCAGAAACGATGGAACTTAATAATTCTCAAAGGTGTCGCAAAGAAGGTTGCAAACAAAAACCAAAATTTAGGTGTATCAAGTGTAATTTATATTTTTGTATTAACATAAAAAACAATTGTTTTAAAAACTTTCATTCAAAATAATTTTATTTAGTTAAACTATAAAAGATTCAAGCCATTATTTTAAAATTTTAAAATGTATTTATTGTTAAAATATAAAAATATTTAATAATATTAATAAATTGTTATTTTAAAATAACATCAACCCAACGTCAAATTCAATGGACATTTTAAAATACGTGTTATAAACGAAATAGTATCAGATAAAAATAATCAAACACACGTTTACCCTTCCAAAATATCACTAGTTTAAGGTTATATCGACAGAAGTATATTACAAACAAAAAACAATTGGCGGGCTTTTGTGAAGATAAGAGAAAATGTCCACTGTAGTGGACAACGGGTTTATAAAAATACAAAAATAAAATTAAGCTTGAGCGCTAAACAGTTATAATAATTGTCTATTATAATGGACATTGGGTCTCAGGAAGATATTCATAATAGCTAATGCAGATAATCTTTCTTCACCAATGTTGGACCTTAAGTATGATTTTATGCGTTTTAGAGCTGAAAATGATCTCTCAATAGAACAGTTACTCACTGGAGTGCATAATAACATTCTTAAAGCAATATCCATATAAGGGAATATATCCTACAAATCATTTTTTCTCATAAACACTAGCATCTCTTGTATACTTTGAAGATAGTTGGAAATTGTTTTTTAATAACTACCAAAGTGAATACATTCATTGGTAAATGAAACTCCTAAATCTGTATTTTATCACTTCTTAAAAGCTCAGCAGATGTTCATATCTCAACTGCAGTCATTTTGGTCAATTTAAAAAAAAAGGAATAATTTTTTAGAAGATCATCATATGCAATTTTTCTTTTCAACAATTCTGACTTTAATTGATTCAATATTACGAAATATGTATTTACTTTAAAATTAGTGACAATATTTTCTGTTGAACTGTCATCACTAAATCTTTTAATTTTTTTGTCGTTTTTTCAGTATTTTTGAAGTTTAAAATACTACATTTTTAATAGCATTATTTTTTATAACTTTCATAGTCTTTATCTGTACGAATATCACCAATGTGATTAATTAATGATTGATAAAGCTCAACAATAACACTTAAATCAATATTAACACTTTGAAGTTTTTTGCTAACTGTATTGAACCTATGTAATATGTCTCCCTAAAAAATTGACAAAAAAGACGTTTCTAATGAATTCAGTATTTTAAGTATACCATTTGCTTCACACCGAATAGCTGGTTTTTCTTTTTCATTTTCTCTAATCTGGATTTAAGCATTTTTAATAGAGGACCAATTTTTCTTTAATGAATAACACGCATCATCTTTTGCAGACCATCTTGTATCTGACAATCTCTTGATTGAAGAATTTAAAATCTGCTAACGGTAAGTTGATGCCGAAAAGAATGTGTACAAGTTCTGAAGAAAGTTAAAAAAATAAACAGTTTCATTACAAATTACAACAGTTGACCGCATTTTGTTCCACTAAATTTAATGAATGAGCTGAGCAGGGAACACACTTGGCCATTGGATTCATTAGTTTTATTCTAGCTTGTAATCCAGAGTAACTACCCGACATGTTACTCGCATTGCCATATGGCTGCCCTCTTAAATAGTTAAGATTCAAATTATACTTATTCAAAATTGTTATCACTGCTTCAGACATGTTTTCTGACTTCAGTCCAACATTACTCATAAAACATAAAAAAGGCTCAAATACATTACCACTTTCATTAACAAATCGTATAACTAAAAATAGTTGATCAATGTGGGTGATATCTGGTGTTGAATCAATACTTATTGAAAAATATCGTGAAATATTGACATCTTGAATAATAGTATTTTCTACTTTTTTCGACATTAATAAAATAAATTGCTCATAAATGTAATGTGATAAATATGAAATATGGCCTTTACCTGGATTGTTGCGTCCGTTATGTCAACGTCGATACATATATCAACGTAGAA
>NW_020271114.1:5436318-5654011 GCF_002803265.2 Melanaphis sacchari | reverse complement strand
TGAGTATTAAATCTAAAGGTTTTAATTTTTATTACATTACCAAATCTTGCAAAATCATATTTGATAATGAATTAAAATGAAATTGCAACAACTCGTACATGAATGAAATATCATCACTTTGAATATTGCTATTACTAAAATCATAATTTTGAATATATTGGTTTGTAAATTCATTTCGTTGACAAGACGATGGTAATCCATTGACGTCGGCCTTTATCAACGCATATGCTGTATCAAATGTTTTTTGGTATGATTCCAACTTCTTTTGTTTTTCAACAATATACAAGTCGATACAATGTTGTAATTGTTTTAAACGATGTAAATCAACGTGAGATAATGTTATATAATTATTATTAGAATATAAAACAATAGTCGATTGGTTAACATTAACGGAATAGAAAAAGTTGTCAGCTATTTTAACACGTTTACATCGGGTATGTAAATTATCAATAATTGCGTTATAATTATTTTCACACATTAATGTACACCACTGATCTAGGTCTAACGTAACAATTTTTTTAGTTAATTTGCATTCTAATAATATAATAATTGAAATCTGTTTATTAATCAAAAGTCCAACTGTTACACTTTTCTTTCCAAAAGGACGGATATCGAACACTGATTTTGATACAACGACTGGTGGATTCATATTATATAACGATAAGTTCTTTGAAATTATAAAACGATTTTCAAATTAATATTTATACGATTATTTAAAAAAAAAAAAAAAAAAATGAATATAAACACTATGACAGTATAACTTAAACTAACAGTATTTTTTTGCTCACACATGTTATATACTAAAACTGAAGAGGTTAAAAAAGAAAAAAACGGAAAAAAATGTGAACGTATAGTTTAGTTGGATAGCGTGTCGAGGGTTATTTATCTACTTACGTATACCATTGAACCTGAAAATTAATCTTAACAAATTTAATTTAAACTAGACGCGTTATCCCACTAGACTATACGTTCACGAAATATTAAGATAAATATTAACATATTTAAATTGTTTCTTATAAAAACAGAAAAAAAAAATATATTAATAGAAAAAAATATTAAATTACAGTATCATATGTCTTAAATTCACAATCACATTGACATACATCGTTAATCTTTCCGTACTTATTTATTATATTTTCAACAAACTGATTTCCTTTTGATAATAATACGTATATACACTTTGGATTCCATCTTGTGTGTTCAATCCATGGAATATCATCTTTTTCCCAATTATGTAAGATGAGTCCACAGCAAAAACATTCGACAATATCTTTTTTCCCTGTATATTTAAAACCGCTTTCAGCTAATGAGTATTTATCTTGAGATGAAGTTAACGGGAATAAGTTGAATGTTTTCAATCTTGAAGAAAATGTTGTATATTCTGGGTATTTAGGATATGCATTATTTCGTACTAAAGAAACTAGTGAACAAAAATTGTTGCTAAAATTTTGAAAATTCATTTTTTGTAAAAATAAAGAACTTTTTAATAAGCAATAGGTCTTGATCGAATGATGGTTTAACACTAACTAAACTGAACTAGATTAGATTATTAATTTTAAAGTTTGAAAAAACTTTGTGTTAAACAAAAAAAATTGAGCACAAGATTAAAATTACAGTGTAACCAATATAAATAAACTGTTTTTAAAAATTACACGGAGACGAAAATGAGCTCAAGGGGGATATTCCCCCTTAAACTTTAAAAATCTCCCTGCCCAAAAGTGCTGTGAACATACAAATACATACTACTGATACGTCCGGCAAAGGGTACTAATATCGATCATTAATGTGTTGTTCACTAATAGACATTCTAATATCGTATAAGAAAGGGTATGCGACAGCGCCAAATACCCACCTAATGGCAGGAAATGTATCTTATTGTCAAACCGACGTTAGACGTGCTTATCCCCTAATGTCGAGACCGCGACGGTAAAGTTTCAGGATAATAATAGTTTTTGCCATATATTTAATTGAATATGAATAATATACCTACAATAATAGGTATTTTAATATCGTTAAGTAAATATCTGCGACATCCTGACGACCGGTAGGGCACATTATGAAGACATTTAATTGTGATTATTACTGCCATTGGAAATGTCTTTCAATATAAATCCTAATGTCAGGAAATATACGGGCCATTGTGGTCAAATGTCTCCTATTATGACGCATTCATCGATATTATTTGTGTACATATGACCAGTATTGTCAAACCTATTAATCATCGATAGAAATTACTATTTTACTAATGAATTTTTTATACTTAATCACATTTTTGTACGTTATTTTCTCACGTATGGATATAATGCTAATGATAATCAATGTTAATGATCATTTTAATAATATTATATCTAATGACAATTTCTTTACATTTTTTTTTGAATATTATTTCCCCCAAATATAGGAGGGAACTACGTTGTTTGAATATTTTATTTGATTATGCGCGCGAAAAATAATAACTGATACCATTTTATTTGATAACTGGTAAAAATATTTGTGATAACTGATAATGGTGATAAACGTTTTGGCTAAGAAAATGATAACTGATAACAAATGATAACTGGTGACATCTGACAGCAAAATTGTCCTCGGTTACGTAGTGGACCTGACAGAGTCTGGGCGGCGGTGGTGGGATAACTCTGGTTAAATAGATAAGAATAACTATCTCAAAGTATATGGCGGGGTGGTAGATCATATCTCACGGGAAGCGGTAAGTCCGGGTTCGATACCCGATCACTTATTTTGCAATTTTTTCACTATTTGTTGATTAACGTTCGATAACAAATGATTATATGATAACTGATAACAAATGATAACAGTGATGACTGATAAAGTATATGCCGCGCACGTACGCGATCGGCGGCGGCGGCGGCTTTGGGCGAGGGTGATGGTGAGGGGGTACGTCACATACGTAGCGGCAGCGGCGGCGGCTTTGGGCGAGGGTGAGAATGGTGAATTGGTGAGGGTGAGGTTTTTGAATCGGCTATTTAATCCTACTATAATCGTAAATTTGTTCAGTCGGTTTCAAAAAATCTTGAATTCCTTGCTTGGTTATGGTTGGTTGTTGTTGGATTATAATATTTGAACCTTAAAATAGTAATAATAATATTATTATTAATTTGTTTATGAATATTTTATCTAATAAATTTGTATATTGTGAAAAAAATAATACTTACGATGTTTTTCTTTGCTATGTCTGATGAAGTTATCTCTTCGCGTGAACACTTGTGAACAAATATTGCAAGAAATCTTATTGGAAACATTGTGTGAGTTGAAATGTCTGAGTAGACTACAGATTCTAGTAAAGGTTTTATCGCATACACTGCACGAAAACATGATTACGTTTATAACTCACGAAACAAGACTTTAACTTTCAGTGAAAAGATGAGTAATGAAATATAGTAAAATATATTTTACTTTAAATATCAGTGTGAAATGATTTTATCTAAGTGATTTACTAGCGCATATGTATAATATATAGTGATAGAACAGCGAACTATAATTTTTGTTAATAGTATAATTTTTAAAATACTTGTAAAATAACTGAGAAAACTTCTGAATTAGCACGACTTGTCACTTGAAGGGTAGTACACAGATTAATTTAATTTTGCTACTACTGTATGGCTAGTATTCATAAACAATACTCGGACATGTCTCTGCAGGTTTGTATCTAAAACGGCCTTGGTGACAGGGATGTGGTAGGTTAGTTATGGACAACGTATGTTTGAAAAGGTTTAATGTATGTATGTGTATGTGTTCATGTAGGTATGTATGTCTGTGGTTGGTTGTATGTGCGTGTATTGTGTGTGATTATGTATATATAATATGTACGTATGTGTTCATGTATGTATATTTGTATGTGTGCGTATGTGCGTGCGTGCGTGCTTGTGTGTGTAAATGTGTGTATGCATATATATGTTTGACTTGGATTAGAGATTTATATAATATTAGGTAAATGTGTGTATGGGTTAAGTTAAATGGATGGACGTGTGTACATGGTAATGCTTTAAATTTTAGGCAGGTCTAGAATATATTGTATAATAATTAGAACTGTATTTTTAACAATAATCGGATATTCATATGAACTGTTCTTTTGTTTAGACGATGAAGGGACCGATGTTAAGTCCGCCGACGGCGATTCAGTGTCGATTGATGACCAGGGTGTAGTGGCGGGGATATTAGGATGTAGGTCAGAATATATTATGTTAGAACCGTATGTGATTGTGGTCATTAAGATCTCTGGTAACGAAAAAAAAAAAATTGAAATAATATTTAATTGATAACAATAAGTAATAGATAACGCTGGGTTTGACGACGGCGGCGGGTTAGATTAGGTTAGTTAATATGTGTTGCAGATTGCTTATACTAATTAATACAAATTTTGGAGGTGTTTGGGAGGTGCATGAGTAGTTGTTGCCTATAAAAAAGTCATATGATTTTACATGTAAATTTAAGGGGGGAGGTGATCAAGAACTGTCTTCTTATTACTACTTTGGTATAACTGATATTCCAGCTTTTTGATACTTAGCTATCATATTATTACGATATGTCATTAACTCCTCGTCCTGTTGCTGCAATAAGTTTAAGTGTGCATTATATTGTTCTAGATCTACCTGTTTGTTAGCTCTAGTAGCTGCTCTATTGTTTTCCTTTATAAATAAGATAAAATAATTAATTTAGTATTAAATATTAAATCGACTTTGTAACGCCACACTTACACATTGTAAGTAGAGATTCTTCCTAAAACTATTCATCTCCCTGGCTTTTTCTTGTCTTCTTGACTCATCAAGTGAGCGTAAGGCCTCAGTCTCTCGTAAACACCTCTCCATTTCCCACTTTTGACTCAGGGTCAAACGATTTTTTTCCTTTTCAATTTGTTCATCCAAGATTTTTTTATAATCTTCAAAATCTTTTTTTCTCTTTTTTATCAAATGGTTTTTTTATGAGTTCTTCTTTTTGATACCTAAACAATTATTTATAGATCCTGTTACCAAAAAAAAATATAAATAGTTAAAAAATTAACAAATTTTCAACTTTTGCTCTTTTTCTTCGATGGCCTTCTGGAATTCAACATCTTTTCTATCCAGATTTTTGTTTTCAGTTTCAAACTTTTTCTCTGATGTTTGTCTTCTTTTTAAAATCTACAAACAAATTTTAATTTAAAAAAAAACTGTGTTATGAATTTATATACATTTACTTCTAATTCTTTCAGTTTTATTTTTTTAGCTAATTTCTTTTTTGCTTCGGCCATAATTGAAATTTGTAAATTTTCTTCTTTATCTTGTGATTGACGTCGTTTCATTTTTTCAGTCACAAGTTTTCTATTCTCGTTTAATTGGTTTATTACATTTTTTCTTACTGCTAAAGTCTTAAACATTAAAGTCATTCCAATTAAATACATATGATAAAAACAATTTACACAATCTATAACCTTAGCTTTTTTATTTTCATTGTCTTCCTTAATTTCATTCGCAATTCTTTGTAATTCAGATTTGCCCTCTTCTTTTAATTTAATGTCATCATCACGCTTTTTATTTTCTCGTTCTTTCAATCTAATTAGATCATGATAAATAATAATAACTTAAAATTTAATCCTAATGAGTATATTTTTTATTTTTTTTTTTATTGCTTACTTAATTTAGGTTTTAAAATATGTATCTATATTGTATTAAAAATTATTTTTTTATTAATAATTTATATTTTGATTTGTTTAAATATATTTTTTAATTTTGTTTTAAATTGTATTATCAAATAAGAATAATTAATATTTGTTAATCTATACATAGGTATACGTTAAATTTATTATTTTAAATAATTAAAATAAAATTATTTAAATGTTTTATCTCACTCTTTTTGGAAGTTAATAGCATTAACTTTTTTCGTTTCAGCTTGCTTTAATTTTTGTTCCCATCGGTCTCTCTTATATTGTTCAGCATCTAAATTTTGTTTTATTTTTAATAAACGATTTGCTTCCAGTTCTTTTGCTTTTTTCTGCCTTATTGAATTCAATTTGTATATCTCTTTCTCTGAGCACCTTCAATAATAAGACCCCCATTATAACATATTACATACATTTAACGGTATAACAATAACATTATTGAAAGTTATTACTAGAATAATTTGAGTTGGAGAACCTGATACAACATTAAAAAAATCTAATATTTTATATGTTACAGATATTTATAGCATCTATAATTTGTATATATGTGTACCGTTCTCAACTAGGTACCAAGTCTAGCTAATATAGATATTCTGATATTATACTACAGCTTAAGCAGTTCTAAAGGCTAGTGTTTTAAACATGTATGTATTATTATAAATACATAATCGCATAAGATGAATACTGAATAATAATATTTATGTTCACCTTATAATTAAAGGTATCATATTCATCACTTCATTGATACATATGTATATAACATAAACTGATATTTATTTCTGTAATACCCAAGTAATAATATTACAACTATAAGTGCAAACCGTACTTCTATCTTGTGGACTGCTCTAGTTATCGCTTTTATTGAATCTCTATCTGACCATTTTTGCAACCTTGCCTTCTCTACAATAGCATTTCTACGCTTCAAAATCTCATGTAACATAATTTCGTCTTTTTGTTGTTGTTTGGCTTCATTAATGGCTATTAATTCTTGTTTATTTTCAAATTCTTTCTTTCGTTGGTTCTAAGAAAAAATTAAGTTGATAATATTTTTGTTTATGCTATTATAATAATATCTAACCAAGTAAAGATTGTAAATCATATTTTAATATAATATATTATATATTTGTTACTTGTACGTTTTACCCGTTTCGTTATAGCCTATATAATATACCTATTTGATTTTATGTTAAACTTAATTATGTCATTGTGACTAAGTACTAGATATAAGTATAGAGTGGTCCATGCGAATAGGGACAAAAGTAGACGTGGTTTTCTAAACTTTGAATGTGAGTAAAAACGTCTAAATAAGCTCATTCGATCTGTTAGATAATCCCCTTTAGTTTTCACTATCTATGTCGCAGTGGAGTGTCGTTCATTGTGTGTTTGCGTACAACGCGTTTATGAATAACAATGAATTGATAGTTAATGTGCAACAGGCATTCAAACTTCACGTCGCGGTGCTGTTTCTAATGGCAAAACAATTTTAAGGTAGGTCGATAATTTTCGAACAACGAGGACAGTAAATAAATAAAAACCAACTGGTCCCAAACGGGAATAGCACCAAGACGTGAAGTCTGAATATCCGCTACACCTTAACTACACTTACTGGATTCGTTGTTTTTCACAAACGCGTCGTACGCAACGCACGGTCAACGACACTCCACTAGTTGCGACTTATGAAAACTAAACGCAATTATATCGGACAGATCAAATGAGCTTATCTAAAATTCTAAACCTTCCTACTCACATTCAACGTTGAGAAAACTCTGTCTACTTTTGTCCCTATTCCCGTGGCCCCACCCTGTATTAATTATACTGCAAGTTAATACTTAATACTAATAATATTTAAAATGATATATTATTTTATTATTTTTTGTAAGTAAAAAATAAAAATAGTACTTTCCTACATGAAATTATAAACTGTGAAGCGTTTACAAACAATAATACTCGTACAAATACGGTTGTGTCAAAAAATCAATTTAAAACACGCATATTTAATACATTTTACAGGATTTCATAAATATTTATTTACGTACTGTTACAGTGGCGTCCCACGATTCAGTAATGGCATTGGATGTAGCTTTCCGTTCTTCTCTTAATCGCTTTGTCAGCTCAACCGTAGCTCTTTCGTCATCCTTTTTAGTCAAAACTTTTTTTAGTCGTGTCCATTCATTATTTGGTATTAAAAGAGCATGTTTTCTTGAATTATTATTATCTCTCACAGTTATAACTCTCATTTTATTTTTCATCTTACAAAAAAAAAAAAAAATATATAAATGATAAAAGTCAATTGTTAAAATAAATAATACTTAATATATATGTTATGAATCTATAAAGACAAAGTTTGTTTCCAACGTCACCAGAAAATACATAACATTTTAAATTTCGATAAATACATTTTATAGATTCCAAGGAGAGTAATGAATATAATATTCTTAAGATATAATTAATAAATTTAAAGCTATGAGCCTAGTATTTGGTGTAATGTTGTTATTTTAAGAATTTTATTATTATTTTGAGATTAGGTATTTTAAGAAGACTATTTATTTTTTAAAAATAAATAAATAATTTTTAAAATCTGTTTTATTATACATTGTTTTCTTTTGATATGGTACCTATTATAATTCATCTAATAATTTATTTACGAGCAAAGCAAGTGACTTTTTTATATGCGGGCCCCTTTTTAAAATTTCCCGGTAGTCCAAAAATGGTTTATTCCGTATCCGTTCGTGTAAATAGTAGGTTTTAGGTATATATTTAATGCTTAAGATTTTTAAATTAAAAACAAAAAAACATTATTGGGATAGTGTATAGTATTTTCAACAATAAATAATAGTTGATATTTTAATGTTTAAATTAAAAAAAAAAAAAAAAATTATTTATTTGAATTTAAACAAAACGTTGATTCGTTCAATTATTGAAGTTTAAATATATATGTTTATTGTTCACGTGAAATAGGTATATGATGCATTTTTACAAATGAACATTGTACACTCTATTGTCAAATATCTGAAATAATTAATTTTTTCAGACGTGAATCATCAGAAAAATGGCGGAATATACGTGATTGTTTTGTAAGGGCCCGCAAAGTGAACGAGACCAAAAGCGGTTCTGCGATAAATAAAATATCCCTACGTTTTCTAAGAGTGACTTTTATTGTTAAAAAGATACGGTATCGGTTAATTCCTCAACTTCGAATATTACTTAAAATACAAAAAGAAATAATGAAGATAAAATCGTAGAGGTTGAACATACATACAGCTGCTCGTCCTTTCAATTCCTCGTGGGCACCAAAATGCAACAAAAACAATAAAAATGATGACATTGATACAAATTTAATAGAGATTTTAAACATCAATTTAAGAACAAAAAATGTAGAAAACGACTAAGATCGTCTTTTTTGTGTTTCTGGTAAACGACTTTAAAAAAATACCAGAAAATTTATGCATGTAAACGAAATTGAACGTTTTAAAGATCTTTCAAGACGTTCATATTAATATATTATGTCAAATTCTCCATGTACATGCGGGACTGGAATACTCGGAATAATCCATATCGTGGACATGATTTGTCACGGAGAAGACACCATTCTTACAACCACAATCCTATGTAAATAACTCAATACAGGTGCTCTTACCTTTCTCATCTGTGGATTCAACGGCCACACACGAGTCTCACGAAAGTGAAACTTCTTATATAGACTTTTTCAATTCAATTCAATAAAATGATGATATATCAATAATAATTATAAATTATAATGATATAAAAGTACATATTGTATTAGTGATATACTGATATATCTATTAATATTGTGTGAGTGTGTCTATTTTCTTTTCTAATTACTCGTATGATTAGCGATTAGCTATAAATTATAACATTTTACAGATTATAAAGATGAGTTGTTTTTTTTTATTTTACCGCAGTACATAGGCGTGACTACGGGGGCAGCAGGGGCAGCTTGTGCTGCCCCTGTAATATCTAAAAAGGTCGATGATTTGCACTTAATTTATGAAATGAAAAATATTATAATATTATTTCAATTAGATATTTTATATTGTTTTTCCTTTACTAAAAATGCAATATTTGTATATAACTATAACATATTAACATATTATTCTAATATAAAAAGAATCGTAAACTGTAATCAGTTCATATTATATTGTTTAAACCAATGACCCAGTGGGCCGGATGGGACTGCTTGCGCATTACTTCTTCCGAGGAATTACAGGTTTGGAGCGTATAGATATAAAAATAAAACTAATCGTAATGTGTGTAAAAATAAAATTATTAGAATGCATTAATAGAGGTATATTGAAAATTCCTATGTATAATATTTTCGATAGAATTAACAAACACTACAGGACACAGATATAATATTTTATGTCCGCGACAAACACTGAAACCACGCATCGCACACACGTATAATATTATTTCATGCTCATACATAATAATATTATTTAGTATTTCTGTTATTTATTTCGCTGAGTAGTATTAATGTAATTTAAACTTTAAAGTTATAAATTTATTGTAATCATTATACTCGTATACTCGTATAGCCGTATCATGGATGTTTTTAAAAATAATAAAAAACAATTGGGAGGAGCTGCTAAAGATCGAAATAAAAAAAAAAATTAAATTAATAGAGGCAGCTAAATTGGCTATTATAAAAAATAAATTAAGAAGCACTATGGGGCAAGAGCGACTTAACGCATTGCTATTTTTATTCATTGAGCAAAAATTAGTATCTGACATATAGATGACATTATTGATGAATTTAAAACTTTTTCACAAAAAAGAAGACTTGCTCTTTAATAATAATATATATGTTATATGTATATATGCATATTGTATAAATATATTCCTTGTAAATTTTTAATGTCCTGCACTCCTGCGTTATATTAATAATATAATAAATGGCTTAGTTTTATAAATAGTTTTATAAAATAATTTTCTAATAATTATTATATATGTATAAATATGTACAATAATATTATATTATAAATTATAATTATTATATTAATAACACTTATCCCAAATAATTTTATGATCAAGAGTCTAGACCATTTAATTATTATGATTGTTAAGGAAAATTTGAATATAAAAAAAAAAATTTGGGCCGTTTAGTTAATATGCTGCCTCTGTAAATGAAGTCTAGTCACGCCTATGCCGCAGTACAATAGTAAGCTTTTCCCCAAACTAAATACTTTTTAAGAATCATGTATTTTCTCTTGTTATGAATGTTCTTAAAATATACCCAACAATTCTTCGAATGATTTTTAACTTATTCTCGATAAAAGGTTTTTATTTATTATGTTTTTAGATATGTACTTTCATTTTTTTTTTTAATAAAGATCGGCATATTTATAACACTTAAATTTTGACTATTTTTTTCTGACCCTTCGTTAGTTTTCCAATATCATTCCATTTTCCAATTTTCTTTACAATATCAAAATCATAATAAAAAAATTAAGCAGTCCATAAAAAAATTAGAATATTAAACAATTATTTCCGAAATAAGCGATAGGTACGTAGAACGTATATGGTATATCTATTAAGACAGGTATCTATTTCCAAATCTATTTACAAATATACGAAAACATATTTATTTATATTGAATATAACAATAACATTATTGACTAGAATAACCTACGGTGTCTTGGAAAAATCATCATGTATACGTATTATAAATGAAATATAAATACTTACATTATAATAATTTTGTTTTCACGTCGAATAAATTAGATGCACAATTAATATTAATCTATGAATATCTAAGTTCTTGTCAAGCAGACGATTTATATTATTTGTTTCACTGAGAACTGTTCAGGATACCTAAATTGGCTAAATTACATAATATTTCATAAACTTTTAATAAAATAGTAGGTACCTAGATACTGCATAGACGCATAGTACGTAATTTAATATTCTATTCACTATTCACACGTTGTCAACAAAAATTTAAATACCTAAAATATCCAATATCCAGACACCATTTATGTGTTTAAATTTTCCTGTTTAAAATTTTTCTTTTGCTATGCAATAAATCTTAATGTACTTATACAATTTAAAGATCATACACATAAAAAAAAAAAAAATATTATAAATATAATCTATTTACTATTAAAAAATATTTTGAGCTTCTTATAACCATGTTATAACACAATACCCACCGGTGAGTTCTTCTGATAACATTCTTATTTCTTATCAATTCTTATCAATTACAATTTACAATAGTTAAAAACTTAAAACAGTTGAAACTCAAAATCGAAATTTAAACGGTTCTCTTAGAGCTCCTATGTTTAAATTTAAAATCTATACTAAGATTAATTCATCTACCTATTCCGGGAACAGTTATAATTCGAAATTTTATATATTTCCGAACACACTTGGTTCATCACTTATTGCAATTGAGTAAGTACGACAAAAATTCTGTGACACTAAACAAAACATTATTTTATAGAACTACTTATATGTTGTCTCTTTACTAATACACGTCTTACCAAAGAAAAAAAAAATGTTCAGCAGTTTCAATATTGTGTGTTTGGCTTAATATTAGGGTGAAATAATCAATCGTCAAACTCAAAGGCAAAAACATCATCAACAGTGTTCTCTCGTCAGTATATGGGTATGCAAAATATTAATTTTTAAAAATGGTTAAAATTCACTTAAAACCAACTAAAGAACATAGATAATGTTTTTATCTCTAAATTAGATTATGGGTTATTTTATTGTAATATTTAAACTAAACACCAAAAAAAACCAAATTGAAATTCTTAAACATATATTTTGGTATATTATGTGTTAGTGAAATGAAAAAAAAAAAACATCCAATTATAACATCTTTTAAATATTTACTTTTGTCCAAATACTCTGATTTATAATGATAATAGAATTTCCTAATTCACAAATAATTAGGTACCTAGTGAGATTATTTTAAAATATTTTTTACTATAATACAATAAAATTATTGCTATTATGCACTGTTATCTGTTAGATAACCATAGTATTACTGTAGTGTTACATAAATTAGTCTTTATACAAATTTTGTATAGTTGAAAATAAATTAAATTTAAACAACACTTGTATTATCACTAAAAAACAGTTAATTTTACTAATTTCTAGGTAATTAAAAAAAAAAAAAATGTCAGAATTTGAGTACTCCAGTTCAAGTAGTAATGAAGAGAACAGCGATGAAGAAGAGATGGTTTTCCCAATTACGTCTAGACAGAAGAAAAGTGCCTTGAACAATGTCAAAGTTTCAAAAGAACTGCGTACTCACTATTCAAATTTATTCATCGATTCTTTTAGCTTAATTGATATGTTTATCAAATGTAAAACATTAAAATACAGTTCGTTTTTAGAAAGTTTTAGTTCTTCAAAATTTCATGAAATCTATGCTAAGCCCAATAGAGAAGGGAAACACACATTTGTATCTCCACATTATTACATCACAACCACACAGGATTGTCTTGCAGTAGCTAGCAAATTTTTGAGATCTAAATCGACAGAAGCACGCATAGGTGCCGTTTACTTATTGTACACAATTTATAAGACACAGCCATTTAAACAATATCTGGTCAATATAAAAATGGTACCTAAAGACTATTATAATACAAAAGAATTGGTCAATAATTATCTTAATGAAGGTTTACTAGACCCATCCTACTGTTTTTACCAACTGGATATTAAAAGAAAAATAACAATTACAGCTACTGCTATTAATCCTTGCTTAGAAGTGAGTATAGACAATTTTTTATCTATATTTGATATGACAAAACCTTAATCTATTTAATTAAATTATTTTTTAGGCCAACTATCCAAGAGCTGAGGTCCGCAAATTTATGGGCCGTGTCGCAGACCATTATTTTAAGACTCAATATGAAGAGCGTAAAAATTTAGATCTATTGAATAAACTAGAACTGATGGAGGATCAAATCCGTCATGAATTAACATACATAAACAAATTGAGTAATATGTCTTTGGGTCGTGATGCTACTCCAGATTATAAGCCAGAACTCTCCAGAGTGATAGTAGAAATAAATGCTGCTAAAAATGTTACTACTGCCAAACAACAAAACGATGACATTGATTGTCCGAAAAAACCCCGTTATAAAAATACTAATTTCAGAGCGTTCCCAGGTAAAAATGAAGATGTTTTAGAGGATATGATTGAATTTTCAGAACCATCAGTCCTTGATAAGAATGTCGATAACTGTCATCCAAAAAAGAAATTAAAGCTGTCCAAAAAGCAAATAAGTAATAATATTTAAAAATGTTTTTTTATTAAATAATGGTATATAAATACATAATTAATAATTAACTACCATGTTTATAAATACAGAAAATCATATAAAAAAAGAAGAACCACAGGATACTTCGTTACCATTGCCGAAATTAAGTACTATCCTAGATTCAGATTCATCTTGTCCCAGTATGAATAGTGACGAAGATGATTATTATGGAAACAGATATAATAAAATGATCTGGAATATTCTTGAAGGACAAGATATTAATGGTGAGTGACACAAACAACTTAAAACTTTTTTTTTTGTTACATTAATACTGTATAAATTATGTAACTCAACTATCACTCATAACATATACGTCATATAAGTATAATTTTCACTGATATATTTTTATTTTTTTATTGTTTAGAAGTTGTTGATCATTGAACTATCAACCAAGGTGAAGACATCTAAACGTAAATTTGTTATTAATTTTAAATAATGATTTAATTGCATATTTTAACTATTTGTTAATTATGTATTATTTTTATAGCATCTAAACCTGTTAATAGGTAAATGAAAATTAAACTGTGATATTTTATAGTATGGTAAATAATAATATATTAGCTATTATTCCTCAGTTCTATTTTGAGTAGTCATCACAGGATAATCATCTTTCAGCCCATTTATTTATACTTTTTGTAAACTACATTATGTTTATATATTAAATATTTATTATTTAGATGATTTTAAATTGTAATATTAACATTTAAGAAGATTGTCATTTGTTTCAAAATAACATTTATAGCAATGGCTAATAAAGTATGAATATAATTAAATAATAAATAGTAAATACTAATATTACTTAATCAGTTTATTCGAGTAGCTTACCAGTTCAATATAGAGTATATTGTTATTATTATTCCTATTTTCTACATAAACATGTTAATCAAAAACCTACTTGTATCTTGCTTTAATTCATTTCAAAATTTAAAATATGAATAGAAAAATATAAATATTACTGCATAGATAACAACATAACTTAGGGATTATAATTACAATTCTAATATTATAAAATAAATACTAAATATTAAACATTTAGGTAGTTTAAATGATAATTTATTTTCATATTATATAATGTTAAACAATGAATTCTGTAAATGTTACTGAAGGTACTCATTATACTCTTCAAGACATTATCAATAATAAATAATAATAAGAACAAAAAACAATTATTATTAAGAAACATCAATAAGTATCAATCCAAAAGTTATTTAAATTTTTAATTATTTTTAGTGCCATATAAAAAATGAATCAGATTTTCTTTATGTTTAAAAATGAATGTATAATAGATAAAAATATCGATTTAAAGGCCGTTGCCCATCAAAATATTTTTTTATATTTACCAAGCTAGTGATCAGCTTTGAACAAGTGCTCAAACCTTCCTTGTGCCAAAAAGCTACTTGTACAATAGTGTCATATATATTTTTGTATTTCTCAAGACGAAAGACATCAGTAGCATATTTAGACTTGAGCCCAAGGTATATTCAAGTTAGTGAATAATAATAACTAACTATCCGTCTGTTTACTTAAACTAAATACTAAATATTTGACCAATACTGTTCTACTACAAACGAGAACTCATTTCTAACAACCTCGTTCAATTATGTGGAAATTGTGGTGGGTATTTATCAAATGGAATTTCCTTGTCAATGTCATGTTCAACAGGCTCAAGGGATTTTTATTTAGCGCTGTTATAATTTGTAAGATATCTGACGATTATGGCACGGTTTAATATAGATCATCATTAGATAATTGATAATCGTGTCAAACGTTTAATACCATCCTATGATATTGATTGTATAGCAGTCACGCTCAAATTTTTTCTTGTTAAAAGTCAGCAACTACTCTCAAATGTTGAATTTTTTTTTTTAACTTAATTTTTTTAATGTATAATACTACACACATATTTTTAAGTTAATATAATTTTTTGTATTTTGAGTTTAATTTTTGTTTTGCTTGCACACAAGTTAGTATAGGTTAGATAGCTGCTCTTAATGTTGCAAATTGCAATGTGCTCAAAACTTTAACGACACTGTATATTGCAGAACTTACCTAAACAAAAACTTGTTGACACTCTCCATATCAAACTTGAGGTTTTTGAGTACCATGCATAATATTTTATGAGTAACTTTAAGTATAACACTTTTACTACCTCTCTAACATTTTTTCAAACAGTAAACATTTATTGTGTTATTAAATATAAGCAATTTGAGAAATTGAAAAATGTTATTTAAATTTTAAATAATAATTTAGATAGCTTGTGCAGACACATAGACTTTTTATAGTTATTACTGTTACAAGAAAATGTATAATTATAACGTTAGTAGATATAAAAAATTATTTTTTCTAGTAACATAAGAAATTACTGTTATAATGTAGCAAGGTACCTTACCAAGAATTTACCACAAAATAAGCTTTTTCTTAGTTTTCTAGGTGTACCCTATGCTAAACCACTTGTTAGAGAATCGAGATTTAAGGTGAGACTTTCTTTGATTATTTATAAAATATAATTTAAAGCAATAAAATAACATATGAATAATATTTTGTTTGATAGAACTATAATAAATTATTAATTTGGTAGTTGGTTTTGGCTGCTAATATTTTGTATTTTACAGCCTCCTATCAAACATCCAGGGTGGTCTGGAATATTAATAGCGTTTTCATTGGGAAACATGTGCACGCAATATTCTTTTTTAAAGAACAAAATCACTATAAGAAAATATTGTTTTTATTTAAACATATTTATGCCTCAAGTACCAATTAGAAAAATATTACCATAATAACGCTGTTATAAATTTATAATGTAATATTAACAATGGAATTTTATTTTCTTGTTACTTAATATCTTAATAGGAAGAACTAGAAGAAAAAAAGCTGTTGAGGTGTGTTCATATATGGTAGTGTTCAATTATAAATTTGCTTCATCATATTTTTATTCTCCTGATTATTTGATGGATGAAAATGTAATCATAGTTACAGTCAACTTTTGATTAAATGCTCCTAATGATTTTATGAATATTCAAAAATTAATATATATATATATATATTATAACTAAATAACCTATAAAATATATTGTTATTAATTTATAATAAAACAAATAACCTGTAGATTTTGTGTTTTGGATTTTTCAACTTTGATATTGATGAATGTCCTGGTGATATGGGCTTATAAGATCAACTTTTTGCAATTAAATGGGTATTTAATTCCTATTATTTTAGGAGAGTGCAGGATCAGCATCTGTTCATTGTCATACACTGTCTCTACGATCTACAGGTTGATATTAAAATTACTTTTTGTGTATATTATTACAATTAGAAATAATATATTTATTTTTAAACTAGGATAATTCCAAAAGGCCATAATGCAAAGTAGATGTATAAGTATATTTAATTTGTATGCTTCCAATGAAAACCATAGAGAATCAGCTTTTTAAGTTGGCAAAACATTTAAGGTGAAAAAAGGTGATCCTAAAAAAGTTGTACAATATTTGTTCGATATCCCAGCCATTTAACATTGTCAAATTTACTAAAATACATAAATCAGGAGATACAATTGATTTTAAATAACAAAAATCAATTTGGTAAACTTTAAAATCAAATTAAATACTTAAACCTATTAAAAAAAAAAAATTAGAACTAGAAACCCGGAATAAAATTTTTCCGCTATAAATAATTATTTACATTTTTGAATATATTTTACTAATGTATCTATAAAGACATTATGTATTTTTTTTTCTATCCTTCGACATACAAATAAATGAGATCAAACAGACATTATTATAATTAGCATGTACTGTATGTATCAATATATCTATAACTTATTACACATTAGTACATTACAAAAATTGGTAATGGACTAGTTTACTGCCGTCTACCACCACTAAGGCTTAGTTGACACCTGTTATTCATATCTCCCATGTTTTCAATGTTCTAATTAATTTTACATATAAAACCATTTCATGTACACTGTCACAAGTCCTAGTTTTATAAATAATATTTGCGTTTTGCAAAAAATTTATTGCTTATAAATCATCGTTAAACATCAATAAAATTTTTTCAGAAATTTGCTATAATTTTTAATAAAAATGTGATAAAGATAAATAAACTAACATCTACTTAATGGATCAAAATATTGACATTATTTTGAAATGGAAATTTAATAAAAAAATTAATTAGCTGGCTTTACTTATATAATATAATCAGTGAATCATTAATTTGTTTAATAATAATTAGAAAATATTTCTTATTTCCAATTTGTTTTTGACTATTTAAAAACAAAATTAATACGTTTCATACAATATCTATTTTTCTCATACTTAAAAATTTATTACAAAAAAACCATCAAATTAATAAAGTTGTTACTTGTTCTTCTATGTTTAGTAAATTTTTTGTTCATAACTGTAATAGAAAATTTACTCTTTTGGTTAAATTTGATTTCATAAAGTTTCCGTGTTAAATAACAGCTAATAAAATGATTTTCTTTAAATTTTGGCACTCACTCCATGGTACATGATGATATTATGACAATAGTCAATAGGTATGATAAATTAGTGATGCTCAAACTTTTTAAAGTGTCAATCCTAAATTAAATAATACAATTTTTTAAAGCTCTTAAGATATTTTTCTATGTACAAACATAGATCTAAACTCACAAGTTGAGAATCACTGATAAATAATTATGAATATTGTTTAATAATTAAAACAAATAAAATTTTTATCAAAAAAATAAATATTTTTTTTTATTCATTTCAAAAAAAAAGTGTACAAAGGCAATTTTCAGGAAGCATCTGTACACTTGCACACATTTTGGACTAATAGACACAAAAAAAAAAAAATTATTAGTGTTTAAATTTTTTTTTTCAAAAAGAAAAAGAAATTAAAATTAAAAAAAAAAAAAAAAAATAGTTTAACTTAAATGTTAAAATATGTATAAATAAAATATAAAATATACAAAATAATTATTAACTTTTATAACATTGCACATTAATATAAAATAATATGCTTACATACATCATCAAATACTGATAATAGCTGTCAACAGTTAACCAGTACAATAATTTCACAATACACAATACACATAATATATATATTTATCAAATATCTATCATTGATCTTACATAATATTATCATATACACTTTTCTTAAGTAGAATTTCATTTTGGTTTTTCAACTCGCTGGACTTAATGAATCGTGTTTTCTTTTTCTTTAGAACACAGCTCAATGTTTTTAGTTTTTGGTAACATTTCATTAGTATTTATTGTTATTTATTTTTATAAACATATTGATGAAAAACGTTTAATTCACTTTACAATGTCCAAGAGTGTTTTACAATAATAGTATATACATATATGTGAAAAAAAAAAGTATAAAATAAAATAAAAATAATAAAAATATCTTGAACATTTTTTTCCAAATAAAATTTCAATAAAATATAAATAAAACGTGTAATATTATATATATATATTATTATTGTTTCTTAATTTTCAAACACTGTTTGAGGAAAAACCCAGAGATCAAATGAAATCATTTCTAAGTTTAATTTTACAATGTAAAAACTAATAAATCTTGGGAACAAAAAATAATAATAATAATATAAAACACATTATTCCCTATGTATTTAAATGTTAAAAATGTTTCATTTTTTAAAATTTTTTTTTGTAAAGTTTGTTTTGTTTATTTTTAAAAATAGTATAATATATTATAATATATGTCTATGTATATACAAATTAATCTACAAAATTACATTGTTTTTACAACATCCAATAAGAATTGCAACAGGATTCAGTCGACCTAACTTTTAAGTACAAAAAAACGTAATAATTTTAAATTTATTTTAAACCCTTAAAACCTCGGTCATAATTTCATACTCAATGATAAGTCACCAGTTGTAGGTGGCGAGCCATAAGATGATTATCTGTACATCAATAAATTATGTGGTGTTTCCATTTTACAATAGTAAAACATAAATTCTAATAATAAATTAGTGGGGAAAAAAATTGGTAAAAATCAAAGGGATAAAAATAAAAAATTCACAATAATTTCAGAATTATGTCAAATAAACTGACTGCCTTGGTTATACAAGTCGTTAAGAACAATAATAATAATAATTAATAATAATAATAATAATTATCTGATTAGGTAAACATTACCTTCTTAAAGAGAGTATTTTGGTATGGGTAATGGGTAGTTACAAACAAAATAAAATTATCGATTGGGATACGTTTATCATTTGGAAGGTCTCTCAAATAAATAAAGGTACGACTGAAACCAAACAGCACCAATCGACTTTTTTTGATAATTCATTATAAAATATGTACAATATACTCTTAGTCTTTGACCAGTCTGTACATATGGTGTTGTGCGCCATGTTCTGATGTAGATACTTCGAAGACGTATGCAGTACAAAGTAAAGTCTCTTGGGTCTCTCGATTGGTAACCACCTAGAAAGATGAGAGAATAAATAAAATTATCAAACATTGATCAAAACATTGTTATCAAGTATCATCTTGTAACCAAATATTAACAAAATATTACCTGTAGTATAGTGAAATTTTCCAGTACAGAGTTCATCATGTATTTCTCAGGCAAATGTTTGAGCTTATGAATGAAATTGATCATGTATTCACACATAGGTGACCTATGTATGCGGTAGATGAACCGACCATTCTCAAATCGGGCATATTCTGTCTCCACTTTCTCCACCACTTGTTTGCCAAATGAGCAAACTTTAGTTGAACACGTTATGCTCATGTTTTCAGAACTCTCATATCTTTAAAGAAAGAGAAAAAAAAACACTTAATAAACACCAAATAAATATAGTATGTTTAGTTTTATAGACCAGGGGTCGGCAATTAAATTCTATGGAGGTCCAGAAAATTAAAAAAAAAATTTCGAGGGCCAGTAAAAACTAAAAACTCAGATATTAGTTAATAATTGTTGTATTATCGCAACTATTATTGTAAATAGCAATAAACGATAAAAACCATCGTAATCTTTAAATACATCATAAAATAGATAAAATATATATTATGTGTGGAAAACCAGCATTATTAAAAAAATAAATATTTTTTTGTGGTCCAATTATTTTTCCTTCACGGGCCGGATTTGGCCCGCGGGCCGCCTATTGCCGACTACTGTTATAGACACTTACTGGCTAGTGACGCCATAGAAAGCACCAGCTTCATCATGAATGTTCGAATTGAGATCTGCCCAGAACTTGACAAGGAAAAATGCATTTTGGGGACCTTTGTCATATAATTCTTTAAGGCCTCCTTTTTTCTCTGGGAACTTATCATAAATCTGTCGCACATCTACAGACTAAAAAGAAAAAAATTAATTAATTATATATAATTATAAATATTTTTATAAATACATAATTTATATATGTAAATAATATATCAAGCATACTCACTTCCAATAAAGGATCTGAATAGCTCACTGGTCCTCCAATATGTACGAAAAGATGTTTTTGATACTGTTGACAAAAATTACAATTTAACCACTGTATGGATACACTATGTTTAGTTATAGAAGAAACTCACTATTTCTGGTTCTCGTTGATGTTCCATAAATGCGGAGAACTCAACTAAACGTAGTTTGTGGGTGGCAATTGCTCTACCATCCCAAGGTGGGACACTGGGTGGTTGAATTTCAGATGATACAGCAGTAGATGGTGGTTTAAGGCCTGTTGATCCACCACTTGGATATCCTTGGGCAAATGGTTTAACACTGTAACAATTGTATAAAAATTAGATTAAATTTTTCAATAAATTAAACTAGATTATTGAGTATACTTACTCTTGGGATGTGCCTGGCTGTAATCCTGGTTGCCAAAACTGTAACAAATAACAAAATCAATGTTAGTTAATGCGGTTGGTAAATCATAAGTAAAACAAGCTACGGATGGCAATATAAGCTACGAGAGAAGCAAACGTATACAAGAGGTAGCGTGCGTTGGGAGCATTTTGTACTCACCGGCGGGGGCGGCGCGCCAGGTGGAAAAGATGCCAGGCTGGCCAATCCCTTGGAGTGTATAGCTGCGACTGTTGCTGATGCCGATACAATCTGCGCACTGGACATTGCCGACATAGTCTGTAACGCCTTCTCCTTGGCCGCATGCTCCGTGGGTACCACCTATAGCCCCACAACACACGTTACACTCTACCTCTAACACACTTAATTACATGACTAATCCACTAATGAGAAAAATTAAAAAAAAAAAATCCACCATGGGTGTCTACATAACAATTTATCAACAACGACGGCGATGATGATAATAATGAAAAAATATTACTCGACTATCGGTGAATGACAACAGGAAATATGTGAAATCTGAAGTAGAGGTGCATCGTACACCATGGTAAGATTTTGGTACTCACCACTTTGAGTTTGGCTTGAATTTCACGCAGCTTGCGGCGCGCCAACACTTGAATGTGAGAACTGACTTGTTTCCGCGTCCGTGTCTTACCGGTACGTAGTTTTATATATCTGGCGATCAATTCGTTACGTCCTGTAACATGAAAATAATGCCATTAATTGGTGGCGAATATTGTCATAACGAACACAAGCTTGAAACGCCAAAAACACGATGACAGCGGTTTTGCATTCATTTCTACTGATAACAGTGGCTAGTGCTGATAAGCATTCTGAGACTACTGCCAGTCATCCAATATCCTGCGTTTTCTCAGTTAAATATTATTACTATGTGCCCGACATTTAAAGTTCAATCGCTAGATTTATACCTAGAGTTCTTTCCTACTTAATTAAATCGTTAAGACATTAATATGAATTGCAGAATAAAATAATATTAGTTATACATATTTTTTCACACAAAAGTGATTAAGTATCTTTAAAACATTTTTATTTAAGATTTAATGAATATATCATATTTAAATATTATTAAAAATCGAGCTATTTTTAACGTTTAAAATAAATGTGGAACAGAATTTAGTTTATTTTTATCTTCTTATATTACCATTTTCAAATATTAATTAGAATACCTAGGTAATTTATATTAGATATATGATGTTTAATTTTTTAAGAAAATTAAATTGAATAAAATATTTTATAATAAATTATGATAAATCCAATAATCAACTATTAGTATTATAACATTATTTAGTAGAGTTTACCAGTATTTTTTAATCAATGGTATTGATCAATAATTGTTCTACTAGTGCTACCTAACCACTGACGGTGCAATTTAAGTTACTTATACATGGTTTTCTCGATGACTATATAATATATAGTATATATTATATATAAAAAAAAAAGGTATTTAAAAAGGGATCAAACTATGAAGGAGTAATTACTTTTCACAAGAAACAAAACAGTGTTTTTATTAATTTGTTTTTAAAGACTTGTCGTTATGATTTCGATAAAATCGTTGAAAACCATCAATGCTATGTTATATAGATGGCTACAAATTCGAATACATTAGAAATATTATTTACAATCAAATAAATAGGACCTAAATATAATACAAATTTAAAAATCTATATAGTTTCAATTTAACAATTATTTATTTATTACTCGGGTAAAACTATAAATATATGTAGACATGACAAATGGGTATTTTACCTTTTTACACATTTACATGATACGTCATGTCATGAATATTTCAAAATAATTGTACATAAACGAAAATGATACAATGAATATGGCTTTTTTTAATAAAAAAACAAACAACATACAAAGACGAGGTAATCATATTATAATTGAGTTACTTAACCCAAGAAATAATTTCACGTGAAATTATTTTGTTTAAATACGTGACTTGTGTCCTTTTTAACAAATATATCCATTCAATATTATAAGTATATAGGGGTGGACGTGGAGTAGGTAGGTAATATAGCGACATTGATAATGGGTTTGCAATTGTCTGAGCAACAAGAAAAAAAAAACCATAGTTTTGACGTACTTACAACACACAGGAAATAGAAAATAAGGGTACGCGGCCATAAATGGAGTATCCTCTGGAACAGACTAGGTATGTTTGTATTGAGTAAGGGCGAATCACCATTTCAGTTAAAGGTATTATAAGGTTATAACAATAATATTGTTGTGTTAATATTTTTTTTTCACTTATGGATACATTTTTTTTGTTGCAGATCTCATTCTCGGTTTCCGACTTTTATAATCCTCCGACATTGTAATACCTATACAATATTTATTATCTTGACACCTACCTATAGAATTGTAACTATAGTATATACCTACCACTCCGGCAGTGCACATCACACGTTTTTATTATTATTACCTGATACCCACAATATATACGTATCGGATGTTCAATACGTTATTTTATTTACTTCGAGTAAAGGGAAAGTATCGAAATTATAGTAAATACGATTATTATACGTATATACTTTATGTATCTCTACATAATATATCTCTATTGAATGGTATGTTAAACTCAGCCATCATATCCCAAAGAAATAACTAGAACGAGATTTAATTATATTACTAAAAAGTAAATAGTAAATAGTAAATTGCATAGGTGTTGTGAATGGTTCAATATACAATCAAATTGAATTTTTATAGTTTTACTATACATTAAAATATCTAAAATTAGGTAAATACGTAAAGTTTGCATAACATGTGTGATTTTTAATAACTAATAAATAGCAAAATCTTACAAAAAAATCATACAACGTATTTTATTATGTGCTCATTAAATTGTTCAACATTGTTTGGCACATTTTGGGGATTTTTAGAACCGGACTTTTTGAACATTTAATATAAACATTTGTAATATTCAAAGTTAAATTCATAACTAATGACTTAAATTCCATTGGAACTTGAAACTTTATAAAACTTACCAATGACTCCATACATGTATTGTTGGATGATTTTAGTAAGATTATTCATATTACATATATATATATATATATATATATATATATTATATAATGTCAACTTTACGTAATTGATAAAATTATATGTTCTCATTGCAGAAAAAATATCGAAAAAACTTCTGTTCAGTTTTCTGATGCCATGTAGTATAATTGTTTTCCAGACAGTGCATTTTGAAATGATATCAGTTTTAAAATAAAAGTAAAAAAACGTGCTGATTAAGTTGTACTGGCACAAAGCGATTTGTTGCAATAACTTACGGTAATTTTATTGTTCATAAACAAACCTAATACACAGTCAGACGGCAATATATGGTATTGTTGTGTTATTATACTATCGTAATTTTGAAATATTCTCCTCGAGTACAGAACATTTTCTAGGTACCTTCATTTTTAAAATATTGTCATATACGGTATAATTATAATATAGTGTTATTAGAAAATGTAACTGCCAAAAATTATATATAATTATTAATTTATATAACAATAACGTCTATCTTTAAATGAAAGTTCTATACTTATATTTTTCTGCACTAAGATGTGCCAATATTTCTCATTAATTTTTTTTTTTTTTATATACAGGAATATATATTTTTATTTTTAAAGACCGACGAAAACAAACGTCGTGGATTAGATACACAGGTATACATTATCAGGGAACTAACATCGTCGAAATCGGCTGTGTTACTCCAAAATGATATTTGAAATTTCGAACATTAACGTTTTAGCGACAGGAACGCAATTGTTCATGATAATATAAATTACGAACAGCGACGATTAATTACCCACATTTTAATAGCGCTAATCGAGCAGGTGCTCGACTGAGAATTTCGGGGGTAGGTGGTAGCAGAGCACTGTGTCTATATATTGACAATTGCCGTTAACGGTATTCGAATGACAATTTCGTTGTTATTTAATATGTTATTATTATTATTAAATCACCACAGTGTATTATATTGATGTATCGCGTACGTGTAACAATAATAATAATAATAATAATAATAATAATATTATAATTGTATATTATGCGTGAGTAATGCCTAACAATATTACATGCGTTTGACCTCTATACCGTGTAAATAGACTGAATAACGTTTACAAATCACATACACGTGTCTCGTTTTTCTAGCAATAATGCAATAATAATATTATAATAATTATCATTATCATAAATATTTGATTAAACTTTTATTGAATTTTCGTGTTTGCACGTCTATATCGAAAAATTATACGAGTGTTGAATGACCGAAATCGTTTTCTGGTGGAAAACGATCGTTAAGAAAATAATAAATTAAACTAATTATTGACAATCGAATCCCTTTAAGGCGATTATCCAAAAAACCATAATAATATAGGTACATTCGATCGTCACTTATGTAGTTTTTAATCGCATTTTTTTTTTGCTAATGCGTCAAGTCTGCAAGGTAGCAATCATGTAGCGTGTGAAAAAGAACAATACATGTAAACGAATATTTAATAGCTCGCTTAATTCATACCGAGAAATAAGAATCAATAATGTTATACCGCGGAATGCACAAAATATTAGGCCACTACCAAAAGGAAGGTAATTTCACGTTGGTAACATGCACATTAGTACATTACCTTTCGTTATTTGTCTCTAAATCAGACTAGAAAATAATATTTAAATTGGAACCAAACGACATCCTAATCTAACCTTAATAGATAGTAAAGGAATGGTATAGGACAGACATATAGGACATATTAGAAAAATAGATGAATTATGGCATGGTGACTAGTACTAAAGCTAATAATTATTATTCAATTATATTCGCCTAGACCTCAGTTAGTTATCTTATTAACAATGCAATACATCACAAAGGTCTCTTAAAAGTTACTAATCATTACCTTGTTCCATGTTAACTAATACATTATCATAATAATTCATAATATATCAAATAGACAAGAATATTCAACTAATTCACCGTATATGGTTTTATTGACTAAAAAGCCGAGAGAGTTTACAATTATGTCGTAAATCGTACGAAGTTCAAATGTTTAAATTTGTCCGATTCTGGAAAATTTCCGGGAAATCATAGTTAGTGAATTGATACCATGATTACAGCGGTCCATGAAAAAATTATAATAAAAGGATCATGGAATTATAGACGACGTAGTTAAGAATCCGACTCAAGTATAGTAAAATTAATTAAATAATACCATAAAAATGAATTTACATTTTTTGGTTAGCGAATAACAAAACAATTCTGAACACTTATCACCCGATATAGAATAATGATAAAATATATATATATAAAAAAAAAAAAAAAAAACTAAGAAATTAAATTGTTTTAAATCTTTTGTAGTTTTTTATACTTATACATTTTATTCCTTTTTTATAAGCTGTTATGATTATAGAAAATGTTTAAAAATGTAAATATTTATTTATTTTTATAAATATAAAATATGAATATGCTTTAAATGTATATTCATTTTTCGTTTTAACGTTTTGGAAAGTTTATCTATCTAAAATATTGTTTTTTAATTCTTTGTTTATTTTGCTAAGGTATTAATAAATAAAAAAAAACGCTAATTCAATTTACACGGACAATAGGTATAATAAAATTATGAAAAATGTTATCAAAATTTAAAAATGCATTAATATTTAAGAGTTTCAAATTGGGAATTGTAAGATATTGATAAAGCAATCGGTATCATTATTATACTAGTTGATATCTGTATCTTGTAATGCAAGTTAACGATAATAGTGTAGTGCTATACTATTATAAAGTCAGTTGTATACTATAAGATTTCTCAAAGAAATCCAATAGTCATATTTTTGACGTGAATTGATAACCTCTGGGCATTTAATTTGAAAAGGCTACAGGGAACAAATTTTATTCGAAATTAACTTTATTTGATACAATATAGTCAAAATAGAAGGTAAAAGATATCGTAAAATTTTCTGATTACTGACGACGTTTTGAACATTTTTTCGGACTCGAATCTTACCTATCGTCGACGAATTCAGTCAGAATTATCGAGGTTTCGCAACAGGTTTCGGATCAATGCGTGACATATGTTTGCAATGTAATCCTATATACTTAATATGCACACATTTATACAATGATAACACACAAATTACAAAATTAATTATATATAATAATATATTATATTAAACATACTATTGAGACGTTCTTCACTCACGGCAAATAGAAAACTATATATATAGGCAATAAAAAAGTATGGTTGTCACTGTACGTACCTAATTTTAATCTGAAATAGACTCAGTTTATATTTTATACATGGTATGCGTGCATGTTACGTGCAGAAAACTAAATAAGTAAAATAAACAAAAACTACAACAGTCAAAGGTACTTTTTTTTATTACAGAGAAAAACGCCACAAAACCGTATTACAACGAACGTCGTAGAATCCCGAAAAGAGGGTTAAAAATAATAATATTTCGCGGAAAATTTCCACCGCAGAAACTCTTTTACACGCGGTTTATATACAATATATCAGCACATTTCACCGCTTTGGTAAGGTAAAGCAAAAACAATATTGTGATAAAAAAAAATCTTACACACACATGCACAAATAAGGCCGTAGAAAAATAAATAAAATACATGTCCGAAAAGAAACTATTATTTAGCCGCAGCAGCCGACCTATACATGGTATTTATATATATAGAAGGTATGCATTATTGATAGCCTTCTACACATATTACATTATATAAAGTCAGAGATACATTATATACATCGACTGAAATGGTCCGCAATAATTTATGTGATAGATTTGGCGACTAGGTGGTAGGTGGGAGCGAAAATAGGAGAGCTGCAGTAGTAGCATGCGTATATATAATATAAGGGTTGCAGGCAGCAGCTCGCACACATGAACATATTATACTTGTTTGTTTATCAATGCCGAGAAAAAATTTATGTCTTGTCCTTCTTTGAGTCTCTCGCTTGCAAACATCGTGAATATTTTATGATTTATTTGTTTATATACGGTTTTATTTTAATGGCAACTCTAAAATCTACTCTAGCGGAAAGGCGACCTAAACGATGCACGACTAATAACTAGGTATAATAATAAATAATATAATTTCATCTGTATAATAACGTGTTTATGGGGTTTAAAACGTTCAACATTTTTTAATAAATCATACACAACGGACAACTTTCAAGACGCATATACATAATTATATATTATATACAAATTATAAACTCTCGAGAATTAAATCTATCACAGGACGTCAAAACGAGGTTTGGATTCGGACGAGAATTGAAACAACAAACAATTAGGTAGGAGCCTACATATAAATATTACACAGCATTTGAATGAAAATAAATGATAACAAGTAAATATTATTTATACGATACATACAGTTTAGAAATGGAATAGTATATGTTAGGTAATTATACCTTGTATCTTTTGTCATCCATTAGTCGTATCTTTTGACATATTTTATTTTTTTTATAGCGTAAATATAGTAGATACAAATGAAGATACTTTTTTTTTTTAAATAAATGAATAGTTTACTCGAATACATTTTTGAATTAGCTATTAGTTATTTTTAACTAATTGGCGGAATGTCTGAAACACGGTCTGAAAATTTCATACTATTTTAAGTAAATATATATTACTATAGCTAGTAACTGCACTAAGTTGAATAAATTAATACAGGAATAAAAAATTTTTTGTATCTCGCATTTAGAATTACATGAACATTGACGTGTTTCGATACTTTTTTTCAAATCACTTATATAATGCATATACGTAGATAGTACGAGTGATGACAATAAATCAAACACGAAAATGTGAAGTTGGAGTGTCCTAAACAACAATAAGTGTGTCGAAAGAACATAGTCTAACAGGAGATGAACATGGTGAAGATCATCTATATAAGGACCTTTAAGATCAACCACGTGTCATCTTTATTCGTGCGCTAATAAAAATTACACGCTCACACGCATATGGCGACAACGTGGTTATAACCTAATTAGTAATTACTGTCGAACAAACGAAGAGGTTTAGTTTTCATTAATTACTGAGCAAGGTTTCAATTAAATATCAAATATCAGTCTCTGGGTTATGAAAAAAAAAAAAAAAAAATCAAAACCGCGTATTGCGTATACATGATGTATGTGAACGGGTGCAACACGCAAGACACCGTGGTCAATCAACGATTGTGCTCGATGCAGGAACGTTCGCTTACTATAAAGACAGTCGGTTTATATGGACGAAAGAAATGCACACTGAGAGAATAATATAATGCGTGCACGAGGAGGGATACCTATGTATATATATAAAAAAAGAAAAAAATTACGAATTAGGTCAAAAATTCGTTCACTCGCAGTTAGTACCTTTACGTATGTACCTACTATACGCGATATTATAATACTGTTAACGCTTGGAAGCGCTTAAGCGACTATACGTTGTTATTTCAGTACCATTGAACGACAAAACGTTTCGTGCCATCGAAAGTGTTAATAATATACCTATATAATACATACATAATCTTATAATCTCGCGCGTGTGCGTGGGACACACGCAAAACAAACGTCATCTACGCGTATTTTATCCGGATGCACATACATAGGTACATACATTATATTATTATAATATATTATACCGCGCAGTCACGGTCGCCATATTCTACATAATATCATAATATAGAAAAGTTGATGTGCCGTGTAGGTACCCACTCGCATACGATGTATTGTGTACGTATATACCTATGTGCAATGCATTATTGTGTAACGTCGTCGACGGCAGTTTAGATAAAAAAAAAAAACCCAGTCGTGAGCGAGTGCGTTTATATTCTATGCGAGGAGAGCGCTCAGCATTCGAATGGCCGCGTGGTACACGATCGTCATCGTCGTCATCAACAGCATCACCGTATGGTAGTAGTAGTAAGTAGTAGTAGTAATAGTAGTAGTAATAGTAGTAGTAGTAGTAGTGGTAGTAGTAGTAGTAGTAGTAGTAGTAATAGTAATAGTAGTAGTCTTAGTCGTATATAATAATAATAATCGTCGTTCGGACGAGGTGAACGTTCTCTGCGCGCGCGCGCGAGCGCTCGTTTTCACTACACTCGCTTTGTGCATAAACCTAATAGAGGTAGATAGATACCTATATAATATAATGTACAGAACACTGCAGGCTCTCCCCCGTCACTTCAGCCGATATAATACACACGTGTTGTTACTACTACACAGTACACACACGACAATAGTAACGATAATATTTTCCCCCTTCGACGGACTGCGACTAGCTGAGCCGCACCTGGTCCCTTTTTTAACGCTTCATCTCGCACCCGTACCCATATCCACCACCGCACTGCACCAAAATGTATAAAATAACAACAAACGAAGTATAGTATATACTTCTATGACGTATATATGTTGTACATAACGCCAAGTCTATTATTATGTAAAAACTGAGCGTATGTGCGTACATCGCTACATCGTTACTTCCATAAGTATATATATAAATATATAAATGTCTCTGTGTGTATTTAAAGCGGTCGTCCGTCGTTTCTATTGCTCTCCGCCGGTTCGTTTTGACGGCGACGACGAGCCGATGATGACCGAACCCAATCATCACGTTTTATTGTAGAAGTCGTCTTCTCGTCTCAACGACAACGACTGCGGTCGAAAACCATTTCCTATGCATATTATGCGTAGCCGAAAGATTACACGATGTAATATTGTCGGTATAGAAAGTCTTATTGTCTTAAAAGTTTAGCCAGCTAATTTACGTGTCGTTTTGTTTTGAAAAAAAAAAAAACATCTAAGTACAGAAAACTGTGATAATATCTTAAAGCCTAATCTAAAAGAAATATTGGAGACATTGAAACGATTATCGATTTCTAGGATTCAAATGATTTCTGCAGGTTATGGCGCCAAAATTGAATATAAAATAAAATAAAACTACGATTAACAGCGATTTAAGTTTATAATGATTTATGATGATGACATTTATGATTAAAAATTGATATTTATCAGTAATTAAATATTGATAGAATATATCAACAGTAAAGGATTAAAATGATGTAATTAGTTAGTGAAATTAGTAAAACTTCATGATTAATTTTGTCTAGCTTTGCTTTTTTTTTTATATTATATTAACCATATTATGTACTTATATACTCTATATATATAGTTAGTACAAACTCAATGATAATATTAAATGAAATTCATAAACTTTTACATCATAGATACTACTTTTATGGATTATGATCATCGTCTTTAGACTTTTCAATATTATTTTTAGTTTTTATAATTCAGCTAAAATTGTTTAATATACTTCAAAGGCCAATCGTACACGCACTCACTGTGCATAATATAATATAATATAATATAATATAATATAATATAATATAATATAATATATACACACAAAAAGACTAGGCGAGGGAAAGATATATTTACTTAGGAGACGGGGTTGGGACGAAATCTATGTAACTATTTGAAACGTCGACTTTTATTCGCATTTTTAATTAAAGGATTTCAAACAACGAAACGAATACATTCATTATAACAACCGCCGGATAAACGACAGTTTATACCTACATACTTTAAAATGTGTATTTAGTGTACCCGTATGTCTTTTAGGGTTAACAAAAATTCTATACCTACTACTATTGTTATTAATATTAATTCCAGAGCCGATAATAATGATTAGTATATTGAGTCGATTAGTCACGTAACCGTGATTATATGATAAAATAATATGATAATTTAACCAATATTCTTTTTTTATGTGCTTTATGTATAGTATACAGTACGTATGGAATGAAAGTTTAAGTTTTTTTATTTTCCCTGAGAGTACTTATAACATCAAAAGTTTTCGAAACGCACTTGAACTGAATAAAAGAAATGAGAAAAAAATAAAATTTGAAAGACACTTCATTAAAATCGTTTCAATAAATTAAAAACTCGTGTACCGTGTTTACACGCCGGAAAATACGAATAACGGCGGTGATGTCAGAACAGCAATGTAATCGCCGAAGGGTGTAATCTACGTAAATCTTCACTGCTGGGGGTTGTTATTTTTGTTTACATTCGAGTTGTACACAGCACAGTTTATATATTGGAAACGCCGAAATATTGTTTATTAAAGTAATGGCATCATATAATAATATATAAAATTAAAATATAAATACATTCGGAGCGTTCATATTGCGAAATATTTGTAGAATATGAAAAAAAAAACTTAAAATGAAAAACGAGAGGCCAAAAGGGCTACACGGAGATCTTATTTAATATATACAATGTGGTACATAAGAAACTACGTTTGTTCAACTAAATCGGTAGATATTTTGATCAACAGAAGGTAGAGACAGATACAAGGTAAAATATTTTATAAAAAGAAAAATGTTCTCGTAACAAATGCGTCACAATTATTAATCCATTGAAAGAAAATAAAATTATTTGTATTTTTTTAGCTCAAGTTTTATATTTTGTGTTTATATTATTTTTTGTAGGCATATGTGTGATATTGCTGCAGGTTTGTTAATAACAGAAAAAGTTTAAATAATTTAAAATTCGGCAAGCAAAGTGCACTGCAGACGATGAGGATTTGTCGGACGTATATCATATTAATATGTTATATTTTTATTACCCCACCACACGATCAATTAAAAATTATATATTTATATATAACAGTGCGATTAAAAAGGGTCAATTGTCAAATTACATTTTGAAATATAATTTAAAAAATAGTTTTGGTTATTTTTTGAAATTGACTCAGCAGGACAATTTAATTATACAAAATAATTGATTGTCTTTATAAAACAAAAGTAACACGACGACGCACATTTATTAGTTTATTAATACAATTAAGATACATAAAATCGTACGGAATAATATAATGAATAAACATATTGTTATTAATCACTAACCATAAATACGAAAACGTTTTAACAATGATTAATGTTTACTAATAAATAACACAACAGTTTAACCGCATTCAACGCGCATTTATTCAGCCCCGATCATTTATCTATATAGGTTGTACTGCAACTACCCGCGATGTTTTTGACATTATCAACGAAAGAAATTCATAATCTTTTATTATCTACGAAGAACAACGTGACCATTAAAACATTAAAAATTAATGTACTGGTTTATAATAATTCTAAAAATTATATAATAAATTCGCCCGAAAACTTTAATGAAGGCATATTAATTACTCGTACTTATATTATAGTATATTTATATAATAATATATTCCTCCATTCGTATTACTAAGTTTTGAATCGTTGGAGAATGGAGATATAATATGCAATAACGCATTATTGTTGTAGTAACAAGATTGTGAGTGAGAACGTCATAAATTAGAAACGGGCACCCAGAGACATTTGTGTTGAATATAATTTGTGTTAATTTCGTCACGCAACCTACACCTCCACCACCAAGTTAGAATGACAAAATTGTTTGCGACGTACATATACAAGTTCGATTGAAAACGAATAGCTGACGTGTTTACTGTATCTGTTTTCTTCATCACTTTAAACATGTAAGATAAAATTCGATAATATTTACCGGTACGGAAAAACTGTAATTCTCAGTGGTATAAACACGTATATATTGAAGGTTCAAGTGGAGTCTCGAGTAGAAATGAATTTTTTTAAAGTGCAGAAATAATAAAGGATAGGTACACTGGACGTAATAGTCGACAATGGCGACGACCAAGAATTCTTTTAGAAAAAAATGTACAAGTGAACCTTGCAGATCGAGTGATCACTACGCCGTTTGACTTAATCGATAGTGAAAACTACTCACACATAACGGATAAACATATATGGGTAGCGGTGAAGAAGAAGAGCAATAGCAGTAATCGCCAATCAGGTCACACATATACACGTACACATACACACATAAAGTCGATAGATTTTATAGGCTTTTATTTGGAGGCACACATAAAAGGTCAAGAGGATGAGAAAGAAGAGACTGGAACGGTGGCGGTTGAAGGCGATATATAGTGCTTAGGGTTAAGGATGCAGCATGGGTGTGGCGGCGGTAAAGAGAGCAGAAAATCGCTGGAACTGCGCTGGCTGTGTTCTCTTGGCACGTCATGTATATATAGGTAGCCGGAAAAAGAGGCGGAGGAAGATTACGTGTTAATGGCACGGTGGCGGAGTGGAGGTGAAAAGGGTGAGGTGGTCTCAACCGAGATGGCCTCTTATGTCTTTCTTTCCTCCCTTATTACACTCTACAAGCAGCACAGCGCGCGCCGCTAGAGTCAAGGGTGAATTATAGCAGCACCCCCGACGAGTGTGTATATACACTAATTGCACATTCTTGGAATAGTTTGTCCGCCGTCTCCCTGCCTCACTACCCCTACTCTCTACCATATACCCTTTTCTCTTTCTCTACACACACTCGTTCGCAAGTTTGCGTATATATATAGTTCCGTCTACTATCCTCTCGTCACCCTTTCACAACTCCCTATTGTGGAACCTCCATAGCCACTACTACCACCCCCAGCTCCGGAGCTGAAACGAGTATACCACCTCATCCGTTCGTCACCACGCTGACTGCCGCAAAACAACCCCCTTTGACCCGTATCCAAACTACCCCACCACCGCTCTTACGGTCATTTGCCCACACAAATCGGAACCCTCCCACTCTATTGCAGTACTGGGGATGATGAAAACTATATACTGCTCCCACCCATCACTACTTAAACGCGCTGCACTGAAAACCGGGTTCGACCTTTAAATATATATTATATTATATTATATTCTAGCAGCGAAACCTCATACTGCCGCCGGCATAATATCATAAAATTAAATTTATAGCAATACGTGTTTATTACATGATAAACCGTCGTGTTGCTATCAAATTGTTCAATTTTTTTTTTTTTTTTTACAAAACGCATTTTACAGTGGTTTTTAGCTTTCACTGACAGTGTTTGCTGGTTTTTATGAGGAGGAGATGAATCACACGCGTGACCGGTTTTGAGAATTATCTACATAAATACCCATATAATAATATAATATATAAAGTCTTAAATATAAAAATAATGTGTATTAAATATATCAGTGTGCACGAATTTACGTCCAACTACTCAGATTTAAATTTTTTATAATTGTGTTTGAAAAGTTTTTTTGGCAGTTTTAATTAACGAAAATAATTTTTTTAAATATAAATAACACAATTTATGCACGTTTTAGTATATATATATATAAAATATCTATTGCATTTAATGAGTTTTTACTTAACTATAACACATCTATAAATAACCTGATCTAATTTTAAATTCAGAATACTGCAATAAATATACAAAAAAGGCGCATAATGTATCAATTATAAATCGTTATAGGTAGAGTCATTGAATAAAAACAAATAACGATCTTTTTAATGTCTACATGTGTGGAATTTTAATGCATTGCAATTTTTTTTATATAATTAACCATTATATACTTATATGTATACATTTAATATACCTTACAAGATCTTACTACTTTAACGAAATTTCTATCAACGCATTCAATGTTTAGCGATTTCTTTCTACGATACTTTTACCACCACTGGAAAAGAATAAAACCATTATAAATGCTATAGCCACCCCTTTTGCGCTGTTGTAAGAGACAATTCATTTTTCAATAAATATCTAAGCTAAACTTTTATTCACCCTCCATCGTACACGTGACCCTTTATTTTGTATACAAACATCTGCTCTTTCCCTCTATAATAGTGTTATGCCACTACCTATTACATTACTTATATTAATATAATTTTTTATAATTCATTTTTTATCCAGTATGATAATATATTATACTATAAAGCCATAGGTAAATGTACACTTTTAACCCCATGATGGTGGATCACTCTCATCGGACGCAACTAACACTGCAGTCTAATATCAGTCACGTAAAGAATTGTTGTAGACGAGAATGAGGGTGATGCAGCCAACAGCAACAGCAGCGGATAGGATGGAAAACAATAAAAACTTCGCCTTTTATAGTTGCCTTAAATCGCAAAAGTATTTACGACCCCAAGTTTTCGGCGAGATAAGTTTTTGAGTAAAATGCGGTCGGAAGACAAAAAGGGTCACTTTCAGTGGCGAGACGACGGAAGACAAAAGCTTTCAAAAGTCGGTTTAGAGCGGACAAATAATATATACATCGCCCTATACACATACACAGCACACTAACATATATATGCGTGCGCGAGAGCGCGCGAAACGGCAATAAATTCATAAGGGTCCGACACGAGGAAAAGTTATAGGAAGAAAAAGAGAAGAATTAATAATAACAGGTGTGCTGTTGCACAATAGCATAGGCTATAAAAATGTTTGGCAACTTTTAGTATTTTAAACATTTAAAATTCTATTACATATATATTATATATATATTGTACGCGGAACAAAAGTGTTTATTCTTATTATTGTACGTAAAATATTATATCAGTGTATAAAAGTTTTTTTTTTTACCTGTATAGATATATAGTTTGAAAATAAAAATCTATATAACGTTACTTTTTATAACGCTACAAAATAAATTTATGTCAAGTCGTGATAAAAATCTATATTGAACACATAATTTGTATATAAATCACAAAAATATAAGAAGAGTTTAAATTATATATATATTAAACGCTGTTATTATCCAAAAAAAAAACAAAAAAACAAAAACAAGATTTTTCATAATAGCAAACTGATCAAGAGAAACTCCGAAAGAACGAGATTGTTAAATTAAAATACATACTTGACCATGCCAACGCATGATACATATATATTCTATAAACTATAAAGCTACGCATCAGCATTCAAATTAGCTATATTGTGCTAAACTGACAAATGTTGATGCGTATAACATACATGTCACACGAGCTAATCCATTTAACTAGCAATAAATCTACACAAATATTAAAGGACGATTTTTTTGTTTTTAAAAAGTACTCACACCCAAATTTTAACAAATAAATCCGATTTTTTTTTATAATAATAGTGATTTTTTACGCGACAATATATTACACATATTTCATCACAATCGGAAGCAGGATATAATTTTCAACAACTTTTGATTTTATTTCACGGTTATTGAATAATTTTTTATATCAATAAGCGTATACATAGTTTAGAAGAACAATGAACAAAGAAAAATTACAAATGATATTACTATCTGCAAAATACCTAATATAGATTGTGAACAAATTTCAAGCTCATTAAAACTTTAAATCTTTGTTGTCAATTAGAAATTATTCAATCAACATTCAATACTTTCAAATTTGACAACTTGATTTTTTTTAAAACACAAAAAATGTTTATATTTCAAGTGAGTAAGAGTGTAAGACAAAGAAAGTATTTTAAATAGTAAGTCCATTTAACATTTGATTTGGAGAAATTACGAGTACACCAGTTATAAATTAAAATATATTTATTTTGACCCAGCTATATGGAAATATGATTAAATTTTTTTTATATTATTATTCGTAGTACCTATCAAAATTCATAAATATTGTCAATTTTTAAAAAAATATCAAAGATTATTTTTATTGTTCAAGTGATATATTGCAACGAATATTTATTTTTTTATTACTGTTCAGCTGTAAAAAAATTCAATCTTCGGGCCCCTTCCAGTTATTGAAACGGAACTTAAGTCAAATATATTTTTATCTAAACGAATGATTACCGTGCTGATAAAATATATCTATATGCTCTTGTGGCGATCAAGAATATTTATAATGAATTAATTATAAACATATTGTGATCACTCACCATACATTTTACCCTCGTCGGACAAAATGATCTTCCGGCGCCCGCACGGCGGGTATATGGCTAGTGCTTCCTGGAAGCTCTGTTCAATGTCCGGACTCCACACACCCTCTGCATCAGCCGCTGACAGTTCCTTGTCATCATCACAGTCATCCACGTCTAGGCTGAGGTTGCTGCCCGCGTTCACGCCTGCCGCGCTACGCATACCGTTGCCGCCACCGTCCGGCCCGTCAGGGTTACCACCAGCCGTGCCTCCACCGGGCGTCCAAGGCGACGATACCGTACTACAGCTCGACACCACCGCAAAACCTGGAAAAACCGAAAAGAAAACCGTCAGCATATAATATTTATAGAATTAAAAATTATTTAGTATAATAACGTCTATACACGGGGGAGGGGGGGATTGCTAGAATCGAAAAAAGCATCATATAACTAACTACAGACATACAGTACACGATCTACGAATTATAGGTAGGTCTTCTAAGTGATAATATTTTATTATATTATTTTATACTTCTATAAACATAGTTGTATGACGACTACCCAACAATCCTCACATACAAGATAACTCATTGGAATCGCATCATGTTTTAAAAATCGAAACTAAATATTGAAACCCGACTAAAATATCCCCTCCCCACGAGAATTTTGATCATTTGCGTCACTATTTATGTAGAAATGGAATACAGGGATATAATTTATATTGTGCATCTAAATTTCATAATGGTTAGATTCACTTGCCGAACCATCATAAAATTAACCTATATTGGCTAATTGGAATAGCTTATTCGGTCCTCATAGCATGTGTTATTATATGCGCTATTATAATACAAGCCGACGACGTAATGGTTAATAAAAACACATCATGTATTAATTTTAAGTTTACAATTGCTTGAATCCGGATTTCTGTATTTTAATATTCTTTAAAAACCACAACGAGTTCTCGTTTTGACGATCGCAGCGAAGGTATAGCTATATAATATACATATTAAACAAACGCTATATATCGTCGAAACGAACCGATTACATATTATATAGGCATCACTGGTATACGATATGTACGCGAGTAAATTATTAAAATGATAATCGACGAAACGCTCGAGAAAAAAACGAAATTAAAAATACCGTTAAGCATATATACAGAGTGATTCAACAATCATGCCCAATGCTCATCTATATTTTATAATAAACTTGTTAAAGTTCTGATTTTTGAAATTTTTAATGTATTCTTTGGTACTATTTATTCAAATACTTAGAATTTATGCATCATTTAAAACTAAGGAGTGAGTGTTCTGTGGTGATATAAACTCCTTTATTTCGAATGAAAATCATTTTTTTATTCTTGTAAATTAATAATCAAATGACTTCAAATAATCTTGGTATATTTAATTCGATATTCGACCGATTATAGTTGATGATTTTTTTCATTTTGTGCACTAATAATAAATCTATGATAATGAATTTAAAAGACTATGGGGGCTATAATAATTTGAGAATATAATTTATAAATAATAATATTGTATTATAATTTATAGCAGAAGTCCAATTAGAGGGATTAAGGGCGGCGTCGTTGAACTACGATTATTATTGGCCCGAAACGAAACACGAACGACGACTACGTTATTTTAAAAAGTCATATTGTCTTATACATAAAGGTATATTCATCGCAGTGCTATCTACTTGCGTACTTATTATATTTTAAGTAGGTTTATGTACATACAATTTTTTCAGTGCAAACATAAGCGTAAATTTTGCGACAGCGTTTATTAAAATCCATTGCCCGATTTGGAGCATAATGTGTCGGGAACCATCATAATAACTATATACACGATACAAAAACCCATTAACTCTTCAGTATTGTGTTTAGAGTGTGCTCATGGACTAGCAGTCATATTATGATGTTGATTGAACGCATAAAATGTTTTTTTTTGTTTTCGCACATTCGCTCGTTATTAGCAATTGTTTTTAATTGTAATGTGCCACCGCCGTGCGGTTAGCACTATTCCGGCTTACATGATGATAACCATAATGGTATATAGTTGTTGTATACTATATAGGTAGTGACGCAGTAATGACAATAATAACAACTTGACCCACATGCAATGACGGCTGCTTGCACTGTACCTACTCTAGCGTAGGTATATATTATAACGTTTTCAAAATAAAACATATCACGTAGGTACTTATACACATTAACGGTAACAGAACGGTATTGTCCCTGTATAATAATGTCTTACAAGCAATTTACTGTGTCGTGGTCGTGAACGCGATGTGTGTGAAATTAACGTAAATCCGATTAATACGAGTTTGTGCGGCGCGGTGTTTCATAATCGAAAATGATATCGTTTTGGGACACGTATTGCTATTAATTGTTATACAACGATATTATTATACCCAAACTTTACAAGCGATTACGCGTGTCAGCATCGATGCATATTATAAATGATAATAATATACATATAATTATACTTTGTAGGTTATTTAACTGCAGCGCGCTACCATAAAGATTAAATCCTATTCATAGATTTCGAAAAATAATTTTTTTTTGATTCTGTGAATTACCAATCATTATATACTTAACAATTTCCCGGAGAATTTACATGTCCTGTGGTCGTACAAACTTATTTGTTGCACATGAGAACCATTTTTTTTTTATTACTTTATTATTATTATTATTATTATTATTTTTTTAGTGTCGATTAGATTATTTTTTGTTGAAAATCTTCATGTCCTTATAAATAATTTAATCAAAGTTTTATAATAAGTTTTTAATTATAAAACTGTAAGTACAAAATAAACAGTATAAAACAGATATTATGTATAATATGTGTTAAAGTTTCTTTAGTACTAAATTAATTATATGATAGAACAATAGGACAATTTTTACAAATTTTAAAATACAATTAGTTATAGATAATAATAATTTTCAAATCATCATCAACTTCATATCTTCTTACCTTAAATTGTCCATGTGCACGAAATTATATAATTTAAAAACCTTTGATCGAAACAATCACTTATTTGATAATTAAAAGAAAGAAGTCTGTAATCACCACAGGGATAGTATTCTTTTAATGTTATAAAGAAAACCAAGTACTTCAATATGTGATTCTTTCAAGATATATAGAAAAATTTTAGGAATTAAAATCAAATGAAAAAATGGCGATAAACACGCTTAGTGGTTAATTTTGTATAAGCTCTGCTAGAACTTTTCAATGCAGAGATATTATAGTAATGTAAATATTATGTATCAATTTAAGATTTAGTCGAAAACGTCGTAAAAAAAAATTATTATAATAAAATGTTTTACGTTAAATATTAAAATACCGCATTGTATTGTAGCTCACAAGAAACTTGATCAAATAAAACCAAAATTGAGTTATACTTGTACATATTATTATGCATACTATTTTTTTGTATATAGGTACGTAGGTAGGTACTACACGTATGCATATATAATATAATATATATGTGTTTTGAATTGATTTGTTCAAGTTTATTGACTCGTCCTTATAAAAGCAAAGTAATTTGTGAATCACAAACACATCATTATCACTGTTGTCGTGACAAAAATAAGAGCAAGTCACCAAAAGCCCAATGGTATACAATAATTACTAAAAAATAATTACATGTATGGAGTATGATTGTATGAATCTACTTGGTAGATTCTACCAGCTGTATATGAAGACTATAATAATAATATTTCAATTACCTATTAAATTACTATTGATTTACTAAAATCACACTTTATCTCTTAATTACATAAAAATGTCTATCAATTTTTACCTTTCACGTAATATAAGTAATTGCAATAGTAAGTAAAAAAATAATAAATAATTATTGTTATTAATTTGATACTTAAAACTTTCTATTATTCAAAAAAGTTTTGTGTATTTTATCTCTCATACATATATTTTTTTAAATATTTTGAATTTCATGATACAAAAAGGCGACTCTTGGGATCCATGGGATTGATGGATGAAGGAAAGAGGGAAAAAGGCTTTTCTGCAAAATAAATATATAGAACAATAAGAGTTTTAGCGGATGTACCTAAAGCAAATGGTTTATTAAACTGTTTACACTAAATAGTTTTTTCACATTTTAGTGTTTCTGGTATATTTTAATATATTTTGGTTTAAGTAAATCTAATATCTATAACTATACTCATACAACATCACAGACGGATTTGTACCTTCACAATAACTCGCTTAATTTGTTGTCCTATACAATCGTTACGAACTGTAAACTTGAAATGAATCTGAAAATCCTTTAAAAACGGACAGCAATATGATTCAATGTACAGCCATGTACCATAGTTCGTATAATAAACATACTATTATTTGTTAATTCATTTATTATTGGTTAAAAGTCGTCATTAGCGGAGCGATGTTCCTATATAATTTATCTTGTCTAAACGTTTGAATACACTGTACAGACGATTAATCAACGATCTATATTCAAAACGATAATTTATATCGAATATTTGCAATTTGTAGCGTGACGAGTTTTGAACACTGGTGCACAATTGGCAGGTAATTATTTTGTAAGCTACGACCGCAATACTGCATATTATGGTTTTTGATTTTCAAGTAAATTCTTATAAAAATTCTTAATTATTATGCAATAATATACTACAATTTAATTATTATATGAATTAAAATTATTTAACGTAATATTATTAAATTACACAAAGTGGTTTCCCACCACTAGCATACTCAATGCTCATCGTTACTTTTGTCCTTAGATTATACATTTATTGAAATTCTGGTTTTTCTAGTAATTAAGGATACATCTATATTTTTATGTTATTTTATATGAGCCCGTCTCCCCTTATTTTTTACTGTAATTCATAAAGAAAAATATATATGATTTTTTTGGTATTATAATGATACTAAATATAAAATAGATGTATAATACTTATTCCTACATTATAAAATGTTAATTTGTTCATAACAATAATAGATTATATCTAACAGAACTAATATTAGCTACATTGTATAAATCTACAAAAAGTTTATCGTGCACAATTATACTATTCTTGATAAATAAAGTTTAATTACTAAACTCATTCAAATTTAGATTGAGATTTGTTAACAATTCATAGTAAAAAAAAGTGGTTTTCATTTGAAAATATGTTCTACACGTATAAATTTAATAATTTCAAAATTTAAAATTTGAATAAACGTATGATTCAAGGGGAAAATAAGGGTGATACGCTTGATGAATCACCATATAAATGATATTATAATAATAATATTATTTGTTCTGTTTATGTATGATGAAAAAAAATGTAATAATTTATAACATGTATATAATGAAAAAATTATAAAAAGGTAAAAATAAATCGACATACAGAAAATAAAAAAGATATATAGGTATAATGCAATACAACTTTATGGCTTGAACATGATGTAATACGATTAAAAAAAAAACACAATATTTTTGTGTATAATACGAATTTATCACTGATTAGAGAGTATTGGAGGGGGATTAAGCATAAATTAATACTAAAATAATATATTTTTTATTCATAGACATTTACATAAATTATTATTAATTGTTCAAACGAACGTTGCAGTAACTATAGGAAAGTTGTACGTTTAACTGCTTCAAGGAGCTAATAATAATTGTTTATTAATAAACCTCTAGGTAAAGGTATTAATCGTTAAACGTTAACACGATTTTGTTTAATGGTCATAAAATATGAAGAAACAGGATAATTATTGATCATGGATTCGCTTACTACAATATTATAATAGTTGTACACGCGGGCTTGACAATATTTATGAAAATAACACAATACATAATATTATGTACACAGATAATAACTCCTGCAGAGTAATTTTTTCCCGTAGTTTCAATAATAATGACTATTTAAATGTTTTGTTCACAGTTGTTTTTTTTTTCTAAAATGCGAACTATAGCTTTCCACTGCAATAGTCGTCTACCAAATCGAACCTAAACAACGTAGGTATATAACAAAACAATATGCTATTTCCATATAAAATATTATTTTTTAATAAGACAATAAATAAATAAAAATCATTATTCATAGTAATAATATGAAAAATTATATGATTCGTCAGTTTATTTAACTACAGTTTAGACATCTTTAAGATAAATAAATTACTTTCAAAATACTTAACATATATTATATTGAATTATTTAAACGTATATAAACTACGATTGTGGATTCCTAAATCTTAATATTTCATTCAGCAACAACACTCCGCGAGGGCATACGATAATATAATATACACATTTCATTGAAATGTGTAATAATATATGAAATAACATAAATTATTATCGTCTCTTTTCCGTATGTCTTCAAATCGGTAAATGGCGCACGTGTCTTAGTCAAAAAAGTTATTTACACCACAAAAATAAAACACAGATGTCGAATATACCGTTCAAACTTCAAAGAATGTCTCGTCAGTAGCGATGGTATGTATATTGTATATATATATATATATATATATATATATATGAGGGAGTAGACGCGCGCGCGACTGTGCATTAAACGCGGCGTTATCGGGCACTGATATTGGCCCAGGAATTATTGTCGTATCACATAGCGTACTTTGGGAAATCCACCACACAGATTAGAGAAAAAGACTGACGGACATCGGAACGCAGATTCTGAATCAGAGGAAAACCCTCAAAAAAACCCGCATACGCCCGCGTTATATCTCGCCACGTACGAATACGCACGGTATTGGTACATATAGGTGTAAAAGTCAGCGGTTACATCAACGTTAATAATAATATGCAGGTACCTACACTACGATATTACTATATTGTCTTCGAGCGGCGCGCCAAGAGATAATAATAAATAGTAATGAACTGTAGGACGTGATGCATAGGTATGTCATACGTATACTAAACGCAAATGAGGCTCAGATAAGCAACCGACAAGAAATGAACATAGAAAAAAATGTTTCTCCTGAAGAAATCAATTAGACGAATATACATACGCAGGCTTGGGTACTGCGAGCACGTAATTATAATGAAATAATTAGGGGTTGCTAAAGCCACCCATTTTTTCAGTTATCTAGTCTTATATGATCGTGGATTAAACCAGTGGTTCCCAACCTCTTCTATTCTACGCCCCCTTTTGTAGATTTTCAAAAATCTCGCACCCCTTCCTATAAATTGAAAAAATCAATCACCTTTTTTCGTGTACTTTACAAATAAACTATACAATATTCGGAATTACAATTTTTTTGTCGATGATAATTTATTGGTTATTCGTTGATACCCGATAACGGATAAAAGGAACCGGTCAACTAATTTTTTTCTTTATGTTTTAAAATGAAAATTGTATTTGGAATTAATTGCTTGCGCCTTCCCAGCAATGTGTACACGCCCCCCCCCCCAGTTTGATAACCTGTGGATTAAACGATACGCAAATTTATTTGACTCACGTCCATCATTTAATAGTTTTTTTGGTTTTTAGTGTTTGTACTGTATGTCTGACGTCATAGCATAAATTAACATATTGATAATATTATGTATTTGTATACAAATTGAATACATTATAAAGGCGCTAATTTCAAAAATTGGTGTACTAAGAACACCCAAACTACTTCCCCATATCACACCTAAAAGTTTGAGACAATTTTACCATTTAAGTTTTTTTTTATTGGGATAACCCATTTGGTATATTATAAAATTACAGAATAAAGAATCTAAACAAAATTTAAATAATTCAAATATTTTTAGTGTACAATATTTATATGTTTTTAAGAGTTTTTAAGTCTAACCCACGTATAATTATTATCGCACTTATTATTATTATTAAATTTGTCATCGTTGTCATAGTGTTATAGTCGACGACCAGGCGCCACCATTAAATTACAATGTATCATTACTTAAATTATGTTGCTTTATATATTATATTATTATTATTATTATTATTATTATTTTCATCATCAATAGCATGCTCTCATTTGAATAAAACATAATAATAAAGAAAAAAGTGTTGTAACATTTTGCTATCGATCTATAAACGAATACTGTCCATGTACCACGAATATGATATTATGCGCAAAGTATATAATAATAAATTATTATAATACCTATCGTATGAAAATCGGTAGAGCGACGTATCATAATTGCGCGAGCAATTGGACAGATTTTTTATTAGTTCATACCAAGCAACAAAATCGAAATAACAATAACATAAAAAAAAATTAATCTATACTAAAATTACAGCTATCGGTTTTCGTTATGTATGTACGTATAACATTGCCGCAAATGTATTATATTATTATTATTACACGCCGGGGATAGTTTCGTAAGTAGACTAGAAAGATCCAAGGTCGGCGTTGGCCCCGTTTTGCTTTCACCAACACTCCATGCGTTTTCAAGGTCCTCGTAGAGAGCACTGCAACGTACATTACGCGATCACCGCGTCGGTTATAATATTTTATATATTTATACATAAGTAGTAAGTACTTGTTATTATTATTATCACTATTATAATATGACGCAGACTGCAGTATTGCATTGCTGACGCCGTTCACCACTTCACTTCTTTAATGTAACGTAATTTCGATATAAATACAACGTTAAGTATATATTATTATTATAAATGTAATTTCTCATTACCACCATATTGCACACGCCACCAGCAGTCGGAAAATCATTAAATGCAACATTATATAGTTTTAGGCAAGATTTGTTTTTTTTCTTGCACGCATCACGTCTCCTAAATTCAAAGATGACAATGACGACCGATCAAATCTCAATTACAGACGATAACAGTCTCCGATCGAACTTTTTGCCCTCAATCCGTCGATAAAGCAATGAGGGATATGTAATATCACATAGCACTAAGCAATATAATATGATATAATATATAACGCATCTGAGGGGATGGTTCGACACTTCGACGTTGGAATTATCGAAATGGCGCGCAATTATGTAATATGATAATAATTAATATTTCGTTATACACACACACATAATATATATATTTACATATACATATATACAAGAAGACAAGCATCAGCAGCACGGACCTGTCCCCACAAATTTAACACAATGTGTTTATAATAATGATAATATACGCGGGGCGAATTGGCGGTCGTCGAAAGACCTTTGTATATATACATAATAAGAGAGGAGGCAAAAACACGACGACGACGCAGCGCGGTGGTTGCAAAACAGTTAAAGCTACGGCGCGATAGGAAGAGACTTTTCGGTAGTGGCACTATTATATAGTATAACAACCGACGCTGATCGCCTACCCTACATCGCACGCGCGTGCACACACACACACACACACACACACACACACACGAGAACGGTGGTGTTATTAACAACAATGTGTACGGCGCAGGCTATGGTAATAACTAATAATAATAATAATTATTATTATTATTATTATCACGTTATAAACTACACACACAATCCAACGGTTAAGTACACGTCGACGATGATCGGCGGAGGAGGAAATTGTATGCGGGTACGGGTGTGTTATGAATTGAATATCGCAACGCTCGTGTATATAACGGCCGCCACCGCACCACCGTCGACGTTGGTCCATGGAATTTATGGGCATTTGGGTTCGCGGAATTTGCCAGTTTCCAAAGGGGTTTAATGACACGCGAGCGAACACACACACACACAAGAGCGCCAAAGGTATATACTCGTACACGACCAAGGGATGTAGACGAAGGGTAGGTATACAAATAATCCATAATTTACACGGGTTATTGTTTACCGGTGCAGGGACCGCTGCCGGCGTACAAAAACTCCTGTTAATTAACGCAATACACAGTTTTTATATAACAATATTATATCTACGATTAATATACGCGCGCATCGGTGTGTGCGTGAGTGGATTATTCTGACGAATTTACCACCCCCTGCAATCCGAAGCTATCATCACACACCTTTTTCAACACGACTTTCGTATAGCACGTCATCCCCGCCGTTCATGATTCTGTCTCGTCAGCATCGGGCATACCGGTAAGTGGGGGTTGAATCTCTTAACCTACCATAGGCTGTAACGGCGATGTTTTGTTTCAAAAAAATCATATCACGTCGCACGACAATTCTCGTAGTAAACAATTAACTGATATCTATATTATATAGATATACGACGTACAATAAAATTAATGTACGTAGCGTGAAATTGAAAGTTATGATTATAACGATATTTACGAAATTATTTTTTTAAACGACAATAAATTAAATTAAACAGTGTAATTCACAAAGCATGCCACCTCAATTTTTTCTATGATAATAATTTTTTTTTTCAAATGCTGACCTTATTAGTGTAAATTATTAAGCAGATGAATCTATTTTTTGAAAGTATTGGTATTTTTGCAATGTACGATCTATCACACGATTTAAAATGTAATATGTAATCTACCGTGAATTATGCACACATTAAATTATAATAGTTATGATTAATTTCAAAAAATGAAAATTTTTCGAAAACTTATTAGAATAAATCACCAAATGCTATAAAGTAATTTAATTGAAGCCTGATATAGATTAAATACATGAATCTGATGATATTTTAATTTGGTTTAATACAGGATATTTTTAAAGTATACAGTTAAATTTAAAAATTAAAATTAATATTATACTTTTATTTTATAAACAATTTAATGATTTATTGACCTAACCACCTATGCAAGATAGTATATTACACGAATTCAACATATAGAATATATTAATACTGTTGATGTATCTAAATCAAATTTCAAACAGTTTCTGATTTGTCAAAATTTTTAATAGTACTTTTAAAAAAAATATTAACATAAATATCGAATTAACTTTAAAACAATATTTATAATCGATAAAAACTATTATTATCTTTAGTATATTAACTCAGCAAAAACTTTTTGTTTAAATTTTAACTTAGGTACCTATAGGTATATGCAACGAAGTTCTTGAAAGAACCATATACTTTACAGTTTTCAGTAAAAAATATGGGTTCTTATTTGAAAAAAAGTCAGTGTGCTACAAAGGACACCTCTATAATTGATTTTATAAAAATCCAAATAATTAAAAATATGATGCAGTATTGAGGTATAAATTATTAAACTTAAAATTTAAATAAATGCATCGTTAAATGATAAAAGAGGATAAACATGCTTGATGGGCTAATGTGACTTTATAAACTATGTACATAGAGAAGGAATTCACGATAGCCAATCGTATATTATAAGTTATAACATATTTTAATGAGCCACAGCGGCCGTGGATAAATTTGTTGCGGTTTTGTATAAAAAATATATTATTATTCTTTATATTATTAAAAATGCACACACGCTCTTTCCTTTAAGGTGATGTTACTTTATCATAATTTTTTTTTTTACCTATTACATTAAATTATTATTCAATGACGTATAACCTTCAAATTTAAACTACAACTTATTGCTGGTAATTTTTTTTAAAACAAAAAATATTTACTGACGTCAAATAATAAATCGGAATACGCTTTGTTTATCAATATTTGCACTACTTGGCATTTTTATTTTTTTTTTTCAATAAGTTATGTAGTACTTAATAAAACTCCATAATATTTATGAATAAAACGACATTAAAAATATTAAATTACGCATTCTATAACATAATACCAACACTTAGGTAATATATATTCACCATTTATTTTTTGTCACAAAGAATATCGCTGACTGGCTACATACTTATTATTTATAACAATTGCATAATTTTGTTTAGCATAATAATATGATGCACAAATATATATATATATATATATATATATTTCATAAAAATTAATTTGCAAAAAGTTGTATCCCAATCGAAGTGAACTATATAAAATAGAGCATGCTCCTTCATAATAATAATATATTAAATATGCCTAAAAAGTTTTTTCATTTTAAATATAAAAACGTCCATTGAAAGTATATAGGAAAAATATATTTTATTTTATGGCTAAAAAAAAAAGGTAAAATGTATTTTAAAGCAAAAATAAATCTATTAGGTCATAAAATAATAGCAGAAAGAAAATATACTACATTTTATTTTAAAGAATTATGCATAGTATAAATTTATACACAAAATATAAATGTAAATTTCGATAAACTCCAAACTAAAATCGAGTACAATTCGTAGAAATGTGTTTTCAAATAATGAAAACACTAATATCAAATTTAATTATTTAATAACTGAAAGTTAATTCGTGGAATGGCACCGTGTTGTATTTCAGAAACTTTAAGTTTAACTATGCAATATTGTTAACAATGTATATTATATTAAAATTAATTATCATTATCTTTTAAGAATAAAACAGTTTCTAAATTTAAAGTTATTTTCATTCACTTATATTATTTTATTTAACACACCAAAACTCAGTAATAATGGAGCTTAAATTTGAAATTGTTTATTATATTTTCTTATTTTTTTCTGCACAGACAAGTTATAAAACATAGGTCTACGCACTACTTTTGTTAAAATTGAGAGAACACTGAATAACATGGGGGCAGTTTTAACATTTTTTAAAAATTTTAATTTTTGATATTAAATTAATTTTTTTTTATCGAAAGGGATTTAAAAATAAAGCATGTATACTGATAATAATTGCACTAATAATCATAATACGAAGAATAACTTTTCCCTCTGAAAAAAAAAATTAATAAAAATACTAAAAAATAAATAATAAATATATAACATGTATGATATATGATATATTTACATTTATATTTTGATCGTTACTTATCACAATATATGTATAAAAAAGGGCGTAACTGTGTAAACATCTTATATTAACAAAAAAAAAAAAATGTATTGAAAAATTTGAGAAAGGATGAATATAAAATAATACGGCGGGACTAACTCGAAAAAAGTTAATAAAAATGCTCAACGAACTGCACAATATTGATAGTGTTTTGCTATGGGATTAAATTTTGAAATAAGACTTAAGGTGTGATCGTCGTCACGAATTAAAGGATTCCGGTAATTTCACTTTTTTAACTGAGATAGATATACCCTAATATAATATAATATTATACTTTAGAACGAACAAATCAGACTATGAATCATTCCTTATTAATAATAAAATAATCGTACATATATGACAATTCGGTGCGTAGTTATTTTGCATTACTATGTTATTATGATATGATATTATAAACGATCTACGTTAAAAATTTCGTGTGTATGTTACACAGCCTCCCAATGAGAAACCAACAGACGCGCGTGTGGACGGTTTAAAAATAATACTCGATCAAAACTTGGCCGACGTCCCATTTGCACGTGCTACGACTATATAAAAGCAACAACTTTGAATATAGTTTACAACGCGCACACTGGAGGAGACGGGTCAAAATATTATATACACAGTTCTTATATTATATTTTATATTTATATACATAGCAAATGATTTAACTCGGTTTTCTTTTGTCCGTCACCGTCGCGACCCACACGACGTCCAACGCCGCCTACAACGACGACGACATCAGGGCAAACAAACAAGCACAAAAAGAACCATTATTATTATTATATTCTCAAGGGAGGCGAACCCTTTTTTTTGTGGGCGCACCTATCCACTCATTGTTTGTGAGTCTCGGAAACGACGGATGATGAGAAGAAAAGGAGATTTTCGACAAACGCAGTGCACGACACGTTCGACCTACCTATGCATATATGGCTATATATATTTAGGACATTTAGGTACTCTAGTACATTATGTACCTATACTGACCAATTGTGCTAATGATAGTTTCCATTTAATTGAACGCGCGTTAATATCTAAAACGGACGGCTATATATGGCGTGCCTTAACGACCGGCACACGTTATTACTAATCCGAATAAACAGAAATGCGTAAATGTCCTAAGGAAATTATAACAATGAGTTTTAAAACGAGTCTGTCCGAGTTAAGGAACGAGTAAAGTAATAAAGTATGTCATACAGAGGGATTCATCATACATGCAGGCCTCCGTTGTTTTTTTAAACATTGAAATCATTCGAATTATAATCTAAAAAAATTTTTTAAGTATATTTATAAGTTATAAGGACTAGGTTATCAAATAATTTTACATTCTTAATATCATTTATTGAACACCATTTTAATGTTTTTAAATTCTCTCGACCACCTTAATGAGATAACTTATAAAATGGTAATGTATCCAAATCTAAGTTCAAACGAAAGATTTATGAGTTATTTGAAAATAAATAAATTATATATCAACATTTTATAATTTATAAAAATTAGTATTTATATAATAAATAATATTACATCTATTTTAAAGTTGTATAAAACCATTATAAGCTTTAAAATAGGTTTATACATTTTAATAATTCAGAAACTACTACCTACTTCAAATTTTGAGTATACTTGTAGATGAATCACTCTGTATATAATATAAAATATTATTTAATTATTATATCGTGTTTAGACACGAGTTTCGAAAACCGGCGAGGAAATCGTGTTTTGAGGTCGGTTTGAAACGATGATAGTATTATATAATTTATTATACGCACTAAATTTAATTAAATTAATTCAAAACAAATTCGCGACGAGCGGTGAGCATCAACTGCTGTAGGAGCAAAATGTTAAATGGATGACGATGGTGATGAAGATAATGATTACGTATATGAACACTGTTCTAACGTCAAAAATAAATACATATAACGATATAATATTGTATACACCTGCCCGTTATTATAAATGTAATATTATGTACGTATCCAAGCAATTTTTAGATACCTAGTGTATTTAAATTGTTTACACAAAACTATGGTATATAGCATAGTATATGCTATAATCAACAAATTAATAATCAATAATAGTTATGTTTTAAAAAAAATTAGAAAATTAGTATCGAAACTGCTTAACGCGAAATATATTTCAAACCTTAAACACAATAACAAATTAGATAAGCGTGATAATGTTTTCAAAAGTTATCCAATGAAGTTTAAATATCATTTTAAATGTATTGAAGGTAGCTTGAATGAAAATTTTAAATTTTTATTACTTATTATAAAACTTTGAAATTGTAATACTTCTGAATTGTGTTTATAACTAAAATGTGCACGTGTGTAAGAACATCGTAATAATTATTTTAGGCACATGAGAACAAATTGTATTGATTAATAATATTATATTTCAGGTACATATTAGGATATTATTACTGTAAAATTACAGTTATATTTCATAGCTATAGAATAATAACAAGGGTAAAGCTCAGTTTTATACATCCATAATACATACACTACACTAAAAAACAATATTATGATTTATATTTGACGTGCTATGTTCGAGAACTATATAAACAAAAAAATATATTGTAAATGGATATTTATAAATAATAAATTAATATTTAATTTAATAAATAAAAATGTAAGATTTTTGTATGCCCGTAAATATTTTAAATTGTTTTAATTTTTTAAATCGTTATCATATTATAAAGAGCGTACGCTGCAATATCTATATAATAATAATAATAATAATAATGAAATTCATAAAGCTCCGTTCTTATAAAAGATATATAAGTTAAATGAATATAACTGAATGAATGTAATATAAAAACAAGTGGAAATAAATGTTGTTTGGATACAAGAGTAGGCGTGGAGTTAAATTTGTTTTATGCGTACTTTGCCTTGAATAAAAAAATGTAAAAATCACGAAAGAAATGATAGTAAAAATTTAAAAATTACACATAACATAATGGTTAAGCCAAAAATGACCTAAGAAAAAACGACGAGACTATACGTGATGACGCCATGAATGAACATTGAAGGCGGCGAATGAAAATAGTTTCGGCAAAAAGTCGTCACTTCGGGAGGATCGGAGCCAACGACGAAGAGAACGTGTGCCAAATCGTATAATTAACTTGACCAGCGGGAGACGGAGCAGCAGACCTACGATGTATTACACACGCACGCATTAAAATGTATCAAAAGTATACATTCGTCTCAGGAAAGACCAAAAATATATCAATAATTATTTTTGGCGCTCAAGAAAAAAAAGCTTGCGTTAACGAAATAATAAAAATTTATTTCCGAGCTGAAAAATTGTTTTTACGTAAATGAAACGTAACGCTTCTAAGACCATTAATCATACAAGAAACTTTGAAAAATATGAACATTTTGAGTAAAAAAAATATGCAAATATTAAATTTACAATATATTAAAGTTATCAAACTGAATATTAAATAAGTATAAAACGGTATGCGAATTACTATACATATTTCATCGACACGATAATTATCATTTAATAATATTGATACACATTTATAATGCAAACATCATTAACTTTATAACTGAAAATATACTCTAATATATATTACATTATTATATATCAAGTGACGTATTGATAATAATCGAATTTTTACGCATTGACATCGTTCAAATTTGATAAATAACAATATTAAAAATACAACGAATGTGGTTCAAATTAATATTATAATTTATAATACTGTTAAGGGATCGGAGTATTATCATTATAACAAAAAGTCATCATTTAGGACAATTGTACAGGGGATAATTATCTGAAATGAAATTATAAAGGATAAACACTGTATACGCGAGCGAGCTGGTTGTTCCTTCAATAATAATCGAAATAAATTGTCGAAATCAAGGTTTAGGTCGGAAAGGGAATGGAAACTGGTTAGAAATGTAATATTACCTATATATAGTATATAATATTATACACTTAGTTATACGCGAGTTGAAATTAATATTATTATATGCGTCTTAAAATTATGTATAATACCTACTTATGGACCACCACCATCACCAACATCTTTTGCCGTCACAGCACGTATAGACATTTCTAACATAAGGACCTAAAATAACGACAACAACGCAGCGCCACATCAACATAATGATAATAATGATAATGTAATACGTCATATTTATGTATACGACGAAGAATATGATGGCAACCGACGAAAGCTTTTAAACGTGGTAAATATCTCACCACGCGTGGAAAATGTCGCGAGTGTGCGCTGCGTGAGCCTATAAGAATAAGAAACGTCTTTGTATTATATCACTCACGGGTCTCTCAAGTCCCTCGCGATTAACGCGACCTACATAACAATCGCTATTAATACCTAAATTGGTATTCCGATTTGCATATGATTACAACACCACAATATTATAATATATGCCTATATAGCTGCTACTACCGCTCCACGCTGCCGCCATATGAATTTATCAAAACCAGTGTGCGTGCGTCGAAGACACTGCTTTGGAATAAAATGCGTAAAATTTACATAATGTGTGTTGTATACATGTATATTATAATATATATATATACGGTTACGCCCCACGGGGAACCAGCCAAAGCTACACGGTCTCTTGAATTCGTGCGGGCCGCCTTCCTCTCACGGACCGTTATACGTACGGTGTCGCCGCGATCCGACCACCGCTGGCACAGTTTTAATAAACAAACACATAAAACGACGTTCGCAACAAGTTCAACATATTATAATATACTATATATAATATATATGCGTGTACTCAATGGGGAATACTCGAGATACATAATACGTGTATACTTGTGTATTGTATTATCGAGTTTAATTTCCGGAACAATATACAAATAATATTATGCCATCGCATTCGGAAGTAAAATGACTGTTTATCATGTTATCGGGAATTAAATTCTTAATTTCGTAATCTTTTTACGAGCGCGTCTATCACTTATTATAATATATACAGATGTACCTACTGTTGTAATACGACACGCATTAATCGTATCAATTATTAAACTGAGAAATAAAGCTCCCGCCAAAGTCAAGAACACCGCAATATCTACAGGTATATCAGGTACGACCATAGATATGATAATTAAGACAAGTACTAACACTCACGAACGAACGCGTTTTAAAACGAATTTATAAACTCAGGTTGTTCTTGCAGATTACTATAAAATCGAAATAATTTATTCTAATAATTATTATATAATATATATTTTATGTCATTTTATCTGCACTTAATCATTTTACTAAAATACATATACATATAGCACGTCGTGCGCAATAGAAAGGAAAACTTTACGATACAATCCAGTTTAATATACTAAACGTGATTTTCCACTTACTAACCCACATATATTATTTATATTGCATTTTAATTAAAACCGTACAATTAATGTACGGGGTGATTGAAAGTTCAACCAATATATCTTTATTCTATGTAACTTTATTTGGTATTAACTTTAAAATGTAAAATAAATATTGAATCCATCGATATCATTTTTTATTTCTTATTACTTAAAAATGTGTAATTAATAATATCATATTATAAATACGGATCTATACATTTTGGACGACAATATTTTCGTATTTATCCTACAAAGATTTTTTTATTACAAGTATTACACATATATTATCTCTAAAAACGCAATGAATCACTCTGTATATACGTTTAAAATACAACCACACCTCATACATTAACCTTACTTCTCTGGCAATAGCACATTTACATGATTTGTACACACACACAATAACCAATTCATTCTGTATGCGGTACGTCTAATGTCTATTCTTTCATTCATACTATTATTATTGTATATATAATATATTATACATAGTGAGCGTGGAGTGATGGAGAGACGAAGTAATAGATTTAAATACGGCCGTATGCAGAACTGCGGCGAAACCAGCAGAACTTTGCCGACCGGCTGCAACGACGTTTAAACAAGATTTCCAATCCTAGAAATGATAAAAAAACAAAATGATAACAATAATAATAATAATAATACTGTTTCCTCTCGATAACGTCCCTCAGTACCTATGCACACACACACTAGCGCGCGCGCGCGAGCGATATATGCGTCGGACAACAATGATAAACAAGCTGCAGCAGTCCCGCTGACGATGGTGTTCGTAAAACCAGTTTATCCACTATTCTCTCGGGATGATAATAATAATAATAATATTGTATACTTATTATTCTTTCCCCGTAGTGCCCAAGCTAGAGACAACCGCCAACGATGAGACTTGCACACGACCGACTGCAGCGATGATAATATTAATAATAATAATAACAACAACAGTCATAAAACAACATTAATTTCAACGATATAGCTCCTTCTTTATGGTCGTACAACCGACGAACGATGTACGAAGTGTATGACGTGTCTGTAACCTAACCGTCTACGTCTCGTCGTGTGAGGTGGGCGCGGAAAAACGTTCACAAACCGGAATAGGCAGGACGTTACCGGGAAATTATTAAAAGGAATCCGTGAGCTTTCGACGACAACATCGGCGCAGCCGAACTCGCTATATCTCTATGAAATAACCGTCCGTCAATCCGATCACATTGGTTGCGATTTATTTTGCTCGACGTGAATTTTCGGTCGATCGGAAACACCGAGTAAAAAAAAATTCACACGACGATGGCACGCTCGACACTATAGCTGCATGTTAACAACCCCGGGTTCCGAACTCATCGAGACTGTGTTCGTAAGGACTGTCGTCAACTCTTCACCGCCGTGTGTGTATACGCGTGTTGTCCGGGATCGTGAGAAAGCAAAAGGATACTATACGTATATATTTTAATTTACGTTTTGTTGTCGCGCGTGTATACTATACGACCGACGCGAGTGTGTGTACGAGGATTTGAGCGCGTGTGTGTGTGTGTAAAATACGAAATGTAGGCGGTGTACAGGTGTCGTCCGGAACGAAAACCGGTTTGACGTCCACAATGGATCGGCGGTGTTTTTTTTTTATTTTTTTTTTTTTTTTTTCAGGTAACTTGTAACTCGCGACGTTGCCACATGTACCGGTCGCAGTCGCTGCCACCACCGCCACGTCGCGTCCCTTGGTCAGATGAATCATTATATTGAAAAGATAATAATAATCATAATAATTATTATTATTTTTATTGTAATAATATTGTAATTATTATTATTGTTATTATCGTCGTCGTCATTGTAGTGCACGTCGAACACTTCATACGAGATACGTTTCGACACATTTTTTTTTTTTTAATGTAACTACCTGGCCCGGATAGCCGCGCGACAAATGGACGGGATGAAAAACGGTCTCTTGTTTACACGGTCGTAAAATCGTCTCCATTCATTCGGACGGACGCCGAGGCGTGGCGGCGACGTCATATCATCGAAAATGTTAACCACGCTATATATACACGGCCAATAACATGTAATATACTATTTTGTACATCACTACACTCCGCTATAACCGCGATACGCAGTGTAGTACAGGTTAGGTCCCAATAATAATGCGTATATCAAAATGCCTGAAATTGGACCGAAATCGTCTCGTTGGCGCGGGGGTGGTAGTTATGTGTTACTGTTTTCCAGGAAATGACAAATGCGGATAATGAAGCGTGTGGAGCGCACCTCTCATCATATATTAATCAGTTTCGATCGCGTTTCACGTTGTATTATATTACGATACCTTTCAAATCCCATGACATGGAGGAAGGACGCGTTCCACGAAACAATAATCAGACTTCTACTGCAGTGACTGTATTATTTAATCCGGAACGATTTGAATAATATATTTATTCATGTAAAATACTATATTTATTTATCACAAAATACGAAACGCTTCGACAGTATGCACAATAATTGCAACGCTGCAGTTCGTGTATTGTACGAAGATATCATGTGTTTCTCTCTAGGTGACTATGTTTACACAATAATTCGGTAGTATTACTATAAATTTCCAACAAAAAACAAACTCGCAACGATTATGCGTGGTCAGATAACACGATGATTGCCCGAACAATATAGTTTAGAGTGGCTACCATTATTTGTACGGATTTCGAACTGCACAACCGCCAGTAATATTTTGAATCGCTGTACATTATATTTTATCATCGAGGACATACAAACGTATATGTACTTGTATACATAATATTGTTTCTATTTGTCCGACCAAGAATACCTATTATGTCGTGATCAAAACGAGTCGTCGTTTCACCACATTTGAAGTACTTTCGACGACAACGATTGATCACGTTGAACTCATTTTTTGTTATAAGTTCCTAACCTAATATATATGTACCAGACGCACCTCACCTCTACCCACACTCATCTGTACCTATAGGTGTTTCTTAAATAGTATTTATGGGTCTGCTTCTCGCGAATAGAATAATAATAATCTACCATCGATAATAATATAGTGACCTGCAGCAGCGTAGCCGGTGGCGGTGCATTGTCGAACACGCCGGAATGGAAAACGGTTATCGGTAGAATACAAGTGGTGGACGTTACTGTAGCCTGAAGGTATTATTTTATTATATAAAGCGTGAATGCGAATTTCGAAACGAAAATCGTTTCCCCGTGCGCCAAAGACCTTTTTAATATAAAAATAGGGACGGCGCTAAGCCGATATCAATGGACAACAGCGCACCGTGATGTGTGTGTGCACTGTGTATATATACACTATACATTTATCGTATCGTTATAGTATATACAAGATCCCCCATTGAACACGCCCGGGCCATTCCGAGAAATACGTTTCTCTGTGTATAAATGAGTGTGCGTGCAGGCACAATTGTATATAGTAAGTATACAGTGCAGGGCGACTCTATACTACGTTGTGATTCATCGTGCGCACCTGCGCCTATACCGACCGTGCCACGGCCCCACCGTCATCATATTATTATATACGTGTAATATATTATAAACTCATAACCTTACGACGACGGGTTCGACGGGGTTCCTCCGAACCGAGACACGTACGTATTATTATAGAAGACCGCCGTTTGTTAAAAGAGCGAAAATAATATATTAATATAATGTTATATTATACATAGGAAGTACGTGTATTTTAGAAATACATGGGCGATCATTGATGACAGACGTACAATGTTACGATATAATACTAATATCACAGTTACAATCCAAAAGGCGCAGCAGATCAACTATGGCAACGAACGTTCGATTTGTGTGCGGGGGAGGGTTTAAAAAGAATATTATTTGTGGTCACAAAAATGTATCCCGCCGGTGATGCAATAATCGTTTTTTTCCTGATTTTAAATTAATAACACGTTTTCGTCCCCGCACAGCACGGACACGCATGTAACCATGCACCCCATCGGTGTATAATATTTTATTAAATGCGATGTCTTTAAAAAATTATTTTCGACCGCATTCCAAAGGAAAAAAATATTCAGTATAGACATAATGTATATTAATATTTTAATACACATCATAACATGGTAACGACATCAATGTGCACTGCAGTAAACGTTATTAAGTAATTATTTTTCGATAAAAACATCGAATTTTCGGCAAAAAATGGAAAGAACCACGTATGATGGATATAATGATAATTTTTTATTTATATTATTATTATTATATAGGTACTCGTACTGTACGAAAAAGTTTATTACAGAAAGGTATGTGTATGTACACACATACTTCAAAATAAAATACATTCACCGCTCCGCTTAGAATCTAAAAAAAAAAAGCAAATATTCAAAAGTTGAATTCGTTTGTTGTACCTACCTACCTACGACAAATATAATATTATATCACGATAATATTTATAACATAACGGTCGTTTTTTATTTTTGTCAAACGTTATTTTCAAAAAAAAAAAAAAGTAAAAACAAATTTGTGTTAGTATATAAGCGTATGTATCCGAAATTGTTTGAAATTTAAAAAATAATAAACTTTTAACTCGAAGAGCAAATAAAAATTCAAACACCGTGCCGGCATGATGTGTACCTACACACATAACGTTCGTATTATATAGCTATATAAAATATAATATATTATATTTCATAGTATACGATTATTTACGTGTAATAGTACACACGGAGGTTGGGCAATGAATCATAGCGGGATTCAATAAATCTTAAACCGTGTTTAATCTTTTTCATTCGGGGTTTCGCGTTAACATTAAAATTCATAATATTACAATATCATACCTACGTGTATATACTGTTTTTATGTTCGGAACAAAAGTATGTACATCATTATGTATTGTAAATTGGACCATTTTGTGATTTTACATAAACTAAATTAATTGGTGTGCGTACAATAAATGTATCTTTAAACAACGGTCGGTCCCTCTTAATATATTATTATGTAACGTGCAAAAATTGCAATAAGACACCGCGCAGATACGTACGTAATAACTAATAACTAATCACAAAATGTACACCTTCGAGAAAATATTTTGGATTAAATTTATATTGTTGCGTCGTCGAACCGAAAATAACGAGAATTGTCACACGCATGACATAATATTAAACTACTTAACGTAAAATACGCGTATACGATATTTACGGAGAAACGAGCCTGTGTCATATTCGTAACAATGATGTCGATGATGATAGTGATGATGCGGATAAGGTCATTGGACGTAAGAAGTCGAATGTGTTGACCTTACATCGTGTCCAATCATGTGCTGTCTGCACAAAATATTATACATAAATATGTATTATTATTATACATGTTATGAGAGAGCGTATATAAACCAATTTCCTAAATATTATATATCCTAAGACAATATTCTTTTTTTTTTTTGTTACAAAACATACCTGGGGACGTCATGCTATCTTCCTCCGACAACGGGTACATCTGAGAAGCTGGCTCATGTACATATAACCCTTTTTGTACTTGTATTACGCCGTTGGCAAACGCGTGACGATTTAGCTGGATGCTACGAACGGGCTGAGATGAGGCCAAACGAAAACATAAAAAAAATAAATAAAAATGAAAAATAAAACAAAAACAAAAATGAGAGTAAAAGTAGACAGGAAAGTTTTATGACAAGTAAAAACAAAGAGAAGAGAAAAATAATCAAAAAAACTAAAATGCACGAGTTTTATCTAAAAAAAAACTATAATAGGTGTATATATACATCGTGAAGTCGAACGAGTACTTCATAAAAATATCTGTTTGTTATATTGATATTTGTGAGTTCCACATTTCGTAATTAAATTTTTTAGTATTGTAAATTATATTAAGTATAAATAAAATAATGTATTAAGTACAGAATATTATGTTCGATTATATGAAGGCAATATTATAATTCACATTTTACGTGCATCTAAATAGTTGTGTAATACAAAATTAATTAATTATGTGTGTTATAGCGAATATTAAACGTAGTACAAAATTAAAGGTGTTTAATGAATAATTTATGAAATAGATTTACTAAAAAATGTGTAGGTAACACGATAAATTGATTATAAAAAAATAGGTTTCATGTATACAGCCATAGTTTAATCATGAAAATGTTTTTGCTGTGGTACTGTGTAACAAATTAATAAATGTTGTAACAAAAAATTTAATAACAAAATGTTATTCTCAAAATATCAAAATTTAAGTATAGAAAAATGAAAATCGTATTAAAATTATTGCTATGCTGTATTTATGTTGCGTAAAATAAGTGTACCGCGATACTCTTTAAGAAAACCTAATACCTTAAAAATATAATAGTATACTAAAAAAGTAATCGGCTTTTAGATGAAAACTACTTTATTATATAATAAGTAGTAGAATGAAAAAAAAAAGAAAAGATTTGAGTGACACGAAAATTATAAAGAAATTAAAATAATTGTACAAAGAATATTATTCTATAACGTTTTTTTTTTTTGTTGAGCATTATTCTTGTGTCTTTGAACATAAAGGATTTATTTTGTATTTATTAAACCGTAATTTTTTCTTCTTCAAAAATGATTTACTTAACAATTAATGCTTAATAATAATAATAATAATGTTTTCTCTGGTTTTCTAAAAAAGCAACTACCTACTCAACGTAGAAAATTCACGATTACGATTATTCAACATTTTTGTTTGGTAAAATCTCATTTTATTAGTTTTATTTATTATCACTACCATCACAGATTATTACAAATTCACAAGTGATAGGTACAATTATTGAACAACTGTACGATTCACATAAAACAAACACTGTCGGCGGCTTATAAACGATATCGTCGGTATTGATAATATGGCACTAAATTTTTTTTAAAACAAATTCACATATTCAACTGGTCAAAACAACAATGGGGTTACATTTGTCGACCAACATGAAATTTATGGGTTCACACGGTTCTCGAATAAAAACGAGCAAGCGATTAACTTCCAGACGAGACGGCATTTTTTTTTTTTAAATTTTTTATACTCTGCGGCTGCTATTGCTCAAACGCAAAACTATTCTTAGATGTGTGTTAAATAATAAGGACGCAATAATTTTCATTTCTCGACCTACTCGAATGAAAGAAAAAAATAATAATAATGAAACGAAAAAACTTCCATTCTGTCTCTTTTCCCCTGGAACGACAACAGGATTATTGTCATCGGATGAAACAAAAACTGCATTCTGCCGATCATCATTGAGGCGACGGCAAAAATACTACGAATACTTTCAGAGGGGTATACTATATATTCTACACTGAAAGTATTTACTGCATTATCCGTATAAAACCGGTTTCACATTTTATTAAATTATTATAAATTTATAGTCGTTAATTCAGTATAAATTATAATATATACATAATATATATTATCAGTCTTACTAAATCGATTACAAATTTGTACCACGCTATTGTCACCATATAACATGTCGACTGATAAAAGGCAAAATGTGCTATAACTGCCAAGCGATAATTCTCTACTTTTCGTGAAAGTAAAATCGAAAAATGTATAGATAAATTCATTGCTTGTCCCCTAAAATTAAAATATATATACTTCATTTTTTGTAATAGTGCAGAGAGGGACACTATAACTTGACGTATTTGGAGGTACAAAAGCTTTAACTGTCGGTCATCTCATTTAGAATATACCCATGCCGTTTAACCCTTAATTATCGCTTATCCTCAATATTATAATTTATAATACACCCGTGAAAACGTTATAAATTTTAGTTAGAAAAGATAAATTTCATCTTTATTGCTGTAGCATTGAAAAAAAGATGACTTTATTAAATAAAATAAAAAACTTACCGAAATAAAAAAATATATAATCAATAACCACGCGTGGTTAGGTGAAAAAGCGAAAGCAAGAGACTATAATTATTTAAATATATTTTTAACTGTTGCAGGATTTTGTTGAATTCTAATCATGATTTGAAATTAAAAAATAAATGTTTTCATAAATATTATATTTTTTATACGTCATATACCAAATAGATTTGCGGAAAAAAAGGTCTAGTTTATAAACAAAAGCCTCATAAAAAAAGGAACAAAATATTTATTTGGGTTAAGTTGTAGGTACTTTGTTTTTTATTATTGTTGTAATTCTATAAAACTGACGTGGTGTGTATAATGTAGAATGACTGTAGTTTGTATACCTACATGAAGTAAATCTGCCATACTTATCTAACATAATTAATCAGAACTTGCGCTATAAGCATAAAAATATTTGAAAATTGATTAGAAAAATGAAAATTTCTATGGATAAAATAAAATTAGCTTTATAGAAGGTGTAAAAGAATTGAATAGCAAAAAAAAAAAAAAAGCTAGGACAAAATTGTTTCATGGAAAAACATTTACAAAATGAATGTATACAAAGTGACAAAATTTGTGTATTAGTTTTAATTTTATAAACTATTTTATTTTACAACGTAAATTAGTATGAATGTTTTTAAATGTATAAAGTATTAACTGCATTCTATTATTTTATATATAATTTTAAAGCGATTTACGTATTAACTACTATAACACTATTTTGTATTTAATATTTATTAATTAATGATTATTTAACCATTTCCTGAGACTTTTTTTACTGGGACTTTTTGCTTAAATTGACTATTATATTTATTTATTTGAATGCGGATTAAAATTTGAAAGAGCTGGTCTCCGTTTGCATTTGATCAGATTTCATTTTTTAAACGAAATTATAACATAATTTTCTTTATTCAACACACAATAACAGCATTTTTTTCTCGTGCCAACTTTTTTTTTTACACATACACTATAAAATGTAAACGGAGAAGACGTTTACTATTAAAAAAATTAATATAAACATTATCGCGATATTATGACTTTTATATGTAAGCCCATAATATGTATGATGGTTTATACTCACACTGCAAATCACAAACGAGTTATTGATTTTTAATTGATATGCAATCATCGTACCTCATGTGACAGAGAGCACAATCGTGGCAATATCATATATATAAGGTAAATAATAATAACAATAACATAGAAATTATAACATTTTTCGCAATATAGGCTTAAATCTTTAATGGCATTTAATATCATATTGGTGATTATTTATAATCAGTATTATAGGCATATTGTCATAACAATATGTATATAATATACTGCAAGTATTGGACTCTGCAGCTATATCGCGGTTAAAGTGTTTACACAATTATCGATTTACCGTTCAACGTAATCGAACTGTGATCAGGGCCTAGGTTAATCGAGAAAAAAATATCATTAAAACAGCTCGTTAAAACAATTAGGATTATACGTGACATCCATTTTTTTCTTCGGCTTTAGTAATACAATTTCATTAAAACAAGTAAAGAAAAAAATAACGGCTTTACCGCAAGTTTTTAAGTTATATTATTATATAAAATTATATATATATATACATAATAATATTGAAACTCTGTTCACGTCGATTGTATAATAATATTATGTTGTTTAGATGTTTAAATCGTAAACCTAAACACAGTAATGATACCTATCGTATAAAAACGTATTTATATACGCATCTGAGTATATACCAGTAGGTACATTAATTTGACGATTATTGATTTGTTTAGGAATCACATAGCAATACTGCATCAACATTTATGATTGCAAAATTGTACATTTTAGCGAAAATTTTTCTAGGCCACCTGTAGCTGTATTAGGAATCATAGAATTTTCAATATGACGGAAAGAATAACAGTATCCTATAAGGGTAAATGGAATAATGTATATATAATAAACGAAAAGTATAGGAATGGAATACGTTCGATTTACCTGTGGAGCTATGTCACGTTCAAATGATTAATTAATCAATTAATTAATGAATGACACCTCGTCATTTCTGCTTTCCGATGACGTCGTTCCAAACAATGGCGCGGGAAGGGGCGCAGAAAAAACCGCGGCGTAGCCGCACAGATATAATGTACATAATACCTATAATTATCATAGACTTTTTTAAAAAGCAAACCAATACTCTCAGTGTACATTTTTTTTTTTTTAAGTAGACGAGCATAAAATTTATAAATTAACTTTAAAACGTATCTCGTTCAACAGAGCTTTACGCACAGCGGCTGTAATTCGACCGAATAAAAAAACGAAAAATAATACCATGTTATCTGTACAAGCCACTGATATAATAACATTATTATAATGATATCGTTATATTTTATATTATATTATGTATACGCAAAAGGGAAATTGAAAAACAGAACATAATGATATACAATATTTTTATTTATAATATAGATATCGATTGTAGAAAACACCGCGATTATGTAGGCGCAAAACGTAATATTATACTATTGTTCATATTTTATTATTAACATAATATAAAATATATTTTATATTATAATAGGATTTACCTTATATTGTACACTGTATATTACGCGTCTATATATTCTACGTGTATTATGGGTGAACGCGTATTACGATGATATTATTATAATACATATTAGCTGCGGCTCTGAGCTATGCACAAGTGTAATGTTACACGGTGGGAAAATAAATATTTGTACGCACAGACGACTGCAGACATTATGATTAATAATAATATGATAATAGTTTTCTCATCGAAATAAACGGAATTAATAATATATTCAGTATTTGAGGTGAAATATTGTTATCATCACCTACACATATAATATTTCCGTATAATATTTTTCACTACTATTTTAAGTATATTATTCAGAAATTTTGAGCACTTTTGGTTTTGACAATAAGCAATAATAATAATAATAATAACACGTGTTTTACTTGTAATGTTCTCAGTAATTCGTATCCTATGACATCGTCATCGACGTCCATAATACTATGGTGGCGCCGAAAAAAACTGGATCGATTTGACCTTGAACGGGACTTACAAAATGTAATAATGGTCTCTCCTTGTTTCCATTATGCGTGCATATGTGAATCGTAGCCGCCTCTGTATTGATTTCTTTTAAATCAGTTTTACAGGCACATGATTAAAAAAATAATTTTCACTATTTTATCCGCCAACAACGAACGGCCTCGAACAATAGGTCGACTCTATGAAACGTATAAACAATGGAGTCGTTTTGATCTCGCACATATCACAACGGTAAATACTATAATATTGTATGCAATCTTGACAAGTATGTACGGAAATTATGAAACCGGTGGCGACGGCGAAGATTAAATTAAAATTTAATTTCGAAAACGAACGTTCTTACAACATATTCGAATGCAAAAAGTAATTATCATTTTTAACAATATACAATTTACCGCACTCGATGGCTGCGCATAATGTGGTAAGTATAGAATAAGAAAAACGGTTGAATACAGTGGCGAAACGAAAAAGTTATAAAGATATTATTATTTCTGAGGTAGCGTTAGAATATGACGCGATTTATATGAACATGTATGATATAAAATATCTATATAGTATTGACGTTTAAAATGTATATTACACTTATTAAGCACGAGCTGTCGTCGATTTACAAAATTAAATAATTAATATTATAGGCATACAAAAACTGTTTGGACCACAACAATAATAAACAATAATATAACTATAACTATAGAAAGAATAATCATTATTTTAGCGAGCTTCCACGTAAAAAAACCACAATGACAGGCGGTAAACTTTTCAAAAATCCCCGCTGCCGCAGGACGGAACACGACACGTATTTCTGTTGCTTGCGGCGGCGAGCGCGATACGAAAACGAATGGTGTCAATCGTTGTAACTGCACTCTGCTACCGTACACAGAGACTTATGATATTATATGTTATATATTTTAATGTATATAACGTAATAAAACAACGCGAAAATACATGTCACCGATAAAAGATAAATACCTGAAAACAACAGTCATTGGATACCGAGCGCGGAGCCCACACGATCTGCATATAATAATAATATTATATTATATAGGTTATACACAGGAATTATGACGTCTTCGGTATTACTGTTGCGATTGTACGACACACGCGGCGACGTGATATTTAATGCATTTTATTTTCGTTCGTTATTCATTACTAACACATTATAATACGATACAAATAATATACGTAAATATGTATATGTATAGGTATTAATATATCGTAAGAGTAAGATTTTTATTACTACTAGTGTAAAACATATTTGAGGTACTTATTTTTTAAAATACGTTTCGTGCAGTTTTACATGCGGTGCATAGCTAACCTAACTGCTTAATATCAATGACTGTATTTGTAATTTCGTATATGTGTATTAATCATGTGTTGCTGGAAAATCGTGAGGGGACCGAAAATCCACAAAAAAATGAATAAAAGCTGTAGACAATAATACAATTAGATCTCGTGGGATTAATATAATGTGTGTATAAATAATAATTATGTATAATGTGTACGATTAATGACGACCTCAGCACAAGCACGCGGGTAGTACTGCAACTGCTGCGTATAGTGTTGGGCGTTGACTTTTAATCGATGTAAGGTTAAAACAATGTTTATTATACAAATAGCGACCGACAACAAACATTTCTAACACACTCAAATAATAATAATAATAATAATGCAGTTAATAGATTTTATCGCGCAAATTTGAACGGGGAACATTTTTATGTAAAAATATAAAAACGTGTGTAGGTACAATTTGAAATTGTATTACTTTACATTTTTTTTTTTTTTTAATTATACAATATTATGTACCTATCGTGTAAAAAGTCGTTTTTTTATTTGTCCTTGATAAACATTTATATTTCGTATATCATTTTTATTTTTAATATGACGTTATGACAACCCTATAAATAATAAGAATGTGAAATAAATAAATGGAATTTCAAGTAATACTGATGTTGATGTATATTATTAAAGTTTCGTGTGGCACAAATAAAAAATGAAATAATAATTTGATTAGGGACCGCATTTAATTGAACGTTTTTTTCAACGTAATAATAATTACTTTATTACATTGTGCTCCGGCATAAAAATTACGTTTCTCTTTTTCAAAAATATATGAAAAAAAGACCAATATTCGAGCACCTCTCTACTTAATAAATATTAAATAATTATATGGGCTTTAAAAGAGAAGAAAAAAGAAAAAAAAAATAAAGAGGGTAGAAATCGTGGTTTTACACCTCGAAACGTGAGGAGTCGTTTTAAAGAGCAAAACGGTTGTTGGGGTGCGGGCGACGCCCATTCATAAATTCGGCACGTCATCATTCTTTTCAACCGCGAAGATGCAATATAATATATAGTAAGAGGGATGTACGGGTTTTTAATGGTATATATAAACATACGCATTACTTTATATAATTACGAAAACTGTATAGTCGAGTACGAAATTTTAAGTCATATTAGTTCTAAAGCAACGCTCCCTCGACGCCGTAAACAAAACGATTATGTATTATAAATTATATTATTTTGTAGTTTACCGAAGACGAGAAAAGACGTGCCCGTCGACATTCGGTTACACCGAACGTTTGACTTCGTTTTTGTTTAGTGCGTTGGACATTATAATAGAGTTTTAATAGATATATAGTGTATAAAATATAAAGTTATTACACCGCGAGAGCAAAAGAAAAAATTTATTTTAACGTCTATAGTTTTAACACATTGTTATGATATCTACATAAATAAACAGAGCCACCACAAAGTTTGGACATAAAGTACAGGGGCCTCGGGTTTAAGGGGCCAGTTGAAATGGTTTTGTAATCTTTGATATATTTATTAGCTACGTATTATACATTTTATGATTAAGTACATATTATATATTATATTTTTTTTTATTTGTAGAAAATATCTAAAAATACCCAATATCTAGAAACGATTGTGTACTAGATGATGTGTTATTGTTATTTTTATATTTATTTTAGTACCATTTTTATAGCTTTTTAGTTAGATTTAATTAATATTGTTTAATACACACGCCGCGCGTATTGTACACGTTAATTGTATTAATTGTATTGTATTAAATCATTTTATTGCATTCACCATTTATTTTTTTCAACAAAAATCGAATGCTTTGAAATGTAGAGAAAAATTAGAAAAAAATATTAGAGAAGAAAACAGTTATTCTATTACCTACGCAAGTTTTTAAATCAATTTTGTAGACTGACGTGCTTGTTAATAACGATTCAACTGCGCCAGATACAAACTCTGTATAGTTATTGTTGACACGAATATTATTTCCCGAGTATATTAATTTTAATTTAGGTAAAAATGAAGGAGAAACATCAATTGCACCCACGTTGATCACATCTATAAATTTAGAAGACCCTTTAAATTTTTATCACGAAGTCAGTTCGTGATACAACTTTTTATTGTTTTTCAACATTTCGCGAATTAGTTGATTACGTAAAATATTTACTAAAAGACATTAATGTTAAATCTTTTACTAACTTAATGCTACTTTACACGAAATCGTCAAAAAATCGCCAATCATTTCTTAGGGATCGGTTGATTTGGAGTGAAAAAAATCAATCTTTACATTGTTTTTATTGTAATATATTTATTAAATAAAAATAAAATATTATACATTTATTATTCCATAAAGCCAAATCAAAAAATATTTTTTTTTTCATTAAAATAATTTAATGACAAAAATTATATTAATATATTCTAATTGCTTATTGTTCTTGACTTTTAAAAATTTGTGGTAAGTTTTATTATTGGAAGTACAGGGGCTTAAAAAATTGATGTAGAGTGCCCATATATACATACAATGTATAATAGTATCATATTAATGATAGGGTATATGCTATAAAAAAAAACATAAACGGTAGCTTGACTACCTATGTTTATTGGTTATATTAAAACAATATCTGCTTGCTGGTTTTCCTTTTGTATTTATTATTTTATACATAATATATACACCACGTTAAATAACCAACAGTAAAACGAAAACGGTCACCCGAAGTGGCCAAGTCACGATTCCTACGTACAGTGAAAAGAATTACACGGTCCGGTGCACAATAATTGACCGTTGTGCCAATAAAAAATATATATTAGAAAAAATACTCAAGGACGTTCTATATAAAACCGCAGTTAAGTCTCTATAGTATACATATATTGTTTGTGAATGTGTATGTGTGTACTTGAAGGCGTTTAGATGAAGACTCGCTGCGGAGGAGAGCTTCTCGCTAGGACCTTGGTCCAAAGAAGCGGTTAAATTTATGATGCATTTTTTTTTTTTCATATATATTTTCTTTATGATCCACCAATAGCCCATATTACATGAAAATATTCCAGATATTTACTATATTAACGCCTTAACCCGTTTAATACCCCTTCTGCGTGACATTGTTTTGTATATAATATTATGATAATACTATTACACACATGGCACATATACTATTGACCAAATTATAGTACTGCGAATTACCACCACAAATTATTTGATTATGTCTCAATCATAAAGGTTTACACTGGCTATAGGGCCTGAACAGAAATTACTCTTGATGCACGTACGTGTATTTGTTATATCGACTATATTGATCTTTCTAACGCATATAATTATTTCATATATATGGTGAACACAATATTATTGAAGTATGATACTAAATTACTCAAATAATTGGTTACTGAACAATCAATACTTTATATTGTTATATAATAATGAAAACCTATTTATATTTCCATTGTGTTCATATATTATTTAATACTTATTATTATAATTTTACGCGAGCACACTTGTCAAGTACGCATAGTTGACTGTATATATTATTTTCCATTGATTAGGGCCTATAATACAAAACACAACCAAACGTCAACCCTTGGGAGCTCTTAATCTTGGATTGATTATTAAGTTAATATTTAACATTCCGGGTAAGATCTTATAAAAATATAAATTTTTATTGTATTATAACATATTTTGTATATATATTTTCGTTTTGAGTTCCGTTATTCAAATCAACTGAAATAAAACCTGAAATATTATAATATAAGTTTTATATTTTAAGTTTTATTTATGATTCAAATTCTTAATTTGTCAGAAAACTACATTATGTTGCGTTTGAATATTTTAATCTATTATAGATGGGTGTGCATAAAGTTTAAAAATTACTTGTTTATAACCGTATTTTTATTGAATCATTTGTTACTTTAAAAACATGATCTGTTTGTAAATATATTAAATTGTTGGAACTGTAATACACTGAAATATATTTTACAGAAGTCATATTTTCTCAGAAATTTATTATCATGAAAAATATTTGTGTGTTTTAATCGGTACTACCTTTACAAAATAAATTTCAATTAAATACGATTTTAAAATAATATTTGCCAACGTTTTAATTTCCAAACGTATACACATTATCGACTAAATACTTTTCAAACAAAATACGTTTCCTAGTAAAATACTTTATCGATAAAATACCAACATTATGATATCAATATTATAATATGGATATTAATATTATCCATATCATATCCAGATCAATATCATTCATTTAAAAAAAAATTTTTAGCGAATCTTTAAGCTTCAACATAATAAAGATCAAATTTTTCATTACATATATTACATATACAGTCAGTTTATACAGGCAATAATTCGTAGCCAACATTGAAAACCAACGTTAAAGTACAGCGTTAGATAACGATCGCACAAGTCCTAAGAATACGGTGTGACTGCACGTAGGGTGTATTTGTATAATTTTTACTTCTACCAACTGTACGTAATAATAAAAAAAACAATGACACGGGTCTTTTTGGTTTCAAAAGGGTTATTATCGGTGGTCGAGCAAAAAGCGTTCAGGTAAATAAAATAACTTTACAACGATCACTGTTACACAGTCGAAATGTTTTTGCACATACAAGAGAATGACTATATAACTCTTGTCGATCTTCGATGAAGGAAAATCATGATAATAATGTAATATTATGTCGCCACGTGCGTATATTCAGTCATTTAAGATATATATATATAAATATACTACAACTAAGCATGTCTATAAATCCTTAAGAGGATTCTGAATGTTAAAACTAGTACCGGTTGAATCCGTTTTAATTATATGTAATATATGTATGTACATAATATACAGGGGCCCCCAATCCGGTAGATATTATATTATACTGTGTAAAACATTGGCGATAATCTTTGGAAAATTGCCGCCTGGTGAACGGCGTTAATTAATAAAACGACGCGACAATAATTAATCGTACAGAAATGTGGGTCGAGACGGACGACACCAATGATGCCGTCATTCTATTATTGATAATATCGTCCGTCGGATAAGAACAAACGGTCGACAGTAACCCCGAAGGAAGAATGGAACGGACAACAACTCTCCGCCCACCAACACCGTGTGACGATGGTCCGGGGAAGGACGCGAGCGCTGGCGTTATTCCCCGCTGTAAACATTCGACTTCCCACACACACATAAATGGTGTATTTACGTTATTTATATATTTTTTCGTCCTATTTCGGACACGACGACGACGACGGTTTCTTTCCTCTTCGTCTGCCAGTACACCCTCTCATCAACGGTGTCTCTCTTTCTCTCTCACTATAATAATAATAATCGCTGGACATTTCCGGGGTCCTTTTATCGCCATGGTAACGCGCCGCCGTCGTACATGCTTTGTCTGCTGTCACTGACCGTCCGCTTTAACTCGGGTGGCTCAGTGGTATTAAAGCGCTTATATGGCCTTTGATAAACACGGTCCGATGGTTTTACTGTCGGAAAAGTGTCGCCGCCGTACAGTCCTTCCACATTGCACGGTCCTTTCCGCGCCAACGAGGAAGAGGCGCAGATGGTGGGACGAGCCAACTTTACACTCTTAAATTGTACACACACACACACACACACACAACGTGCAAATACCCTTTGAGATGAGACGACGGAGAGAAAGAGAATGAGAGAGTGAGTGGTGGCAAAAGAGAAAACGGGATTGCGGGCGGAGAAATATAGAGATGGGCACGCACACGCAGAGAAATAGAGAGAGATAGAACGAAAGAGTACTCTGCGTAGCCGACGCGTTCCCGTTTTTCCGCATCGTCGGACGGACGGGCAATCCCTTTAGGCGACCACCTTACCGCCCATCAACAACTAACCCCGGGCGGGCACCGGGTCCGCCGTTTACTCGGGATTCCGTTCGCCTCACTCCACTCTTCTAACCACCCCCCCGATCAACGTACGTGGGACTCACTCACCGACCACGACGCGAGTAGCGGTGCGGCGTGCACTGCAGAACGCGAATGATGGCAGGGCGAGACGGGACGCGAACGGGACGGCGGCGAACGGGGAGGTCTTTTGTTGTAAAACGCTATCGATCCGCACGGGGTTTTAAACGGCTTCTATATGAATACACACGCGGCGACGGTATTAATGGTGTGGATCCTTTTTCTTGTCGTCGCCGTCGCTGCGTCTTTGCGCGCAGGAATCGCAGGATTATCTCCGTAATCGCCGTTGTCGCTCGGGGCGTCGGTGCGGGCACATTAATAGTATTAATTATTATTATTATTATACGAGTGTACAGGTCATGGTAGTCGAATTATTCGTTTCATCTTTATAACACATTATGCGAATGATGAGTAATATACGATTTTAGATCCACGACGATTGTGGGGCGCCGAGGATGTGACGGTTTTCCGAATCCCGGCCGAAATTATTTTTCTTTCGTGAATATACTGACTAGCAATGATACAATCGTGAATGTTCATTATTATTGTAATACCATTAATTATTATATTATTATACTATGAAATCTATGAAATATAAAACAAAGGAAATTCATAAAAACATGAGGTGCGAATCTATTTTAACACATTTTTAGACGTCGGTGGAAACTAATATAATCTCCATTGCTACGAACATCAAATATTAAATACAAAAAATACGTAAACACGGTTTTATTTAAATCGTTTTATATACGCGCGTTTTATACATCTATCATTTCACCATCTCTACTTGCAATGTCATTTCGTCATCGTTGGGCGAAAGAATTAATTTGACTCTATTAATTTCCGTTTTCCCGAAAATATAATTAGCGCGATGGGAATGACAAGACGTTTAAAAATTTCGGGATTTTCAACACCGTTCACGTGTCATTATATTATAATATTTTAAACACTGCAGATAATGGTATATTTAAGAAATTCAAAACAAAATACGATAGTAAGATTATGTAAGTATTGTATTCGAGAGCCAGAGGACTGCGCAAATATATCATCTATATATACCGATACAACGAGACGTTCTTTACTTTACGAAGAATTGTTAAGCTTCTCATAAAGTTGTTTGGAAAATATTTGTACATGCATTTTTCGTACTAATAAAATAACAATTGCTTTTAGTGTTGTAATAATTATTTCCAATGCGACGAAAAAACGTCCAAAATTCTTAAATCGCAATCATTTATTGTTCTTAAAAGCTGTACTATATTCTACATTTGCAGTTAAATAATTTTGTTTTCTAAAACCATCATGGTTTACGATAAATAAATGCAAAAATGGCATTATTCGTCAATCAAGTATTCAAAAATTAATAACCGCTCGCGTTCGGAGATTATAATATTATAATAAATTACAAACGATGTAGCCAGTTTCGTGCACGTATTTCGATTTCTACTGTACGTTTTTAAAATAGGATTCAATCAACGAGAATTAAGGTTAATTTGAGCCAGACCTTATAGTAGCCTCTTGATGGTAACCCACATGAGTCATACTTCGAGTCAAACGGCAGTTTCTTTGGCAGACTGCGGGTCACGTCATCTAAACGCACACTATAAATGCATATACACAAAAACATCCATCTACATCTCGCAGAAGAAAAAAAATCAAACAGTGATCTCTTTGGATTTAATTGCCGGTTCCAGTCCGGAACGAGTCCTTCTCACGATAAACCGGTCGGGTCGGATGGACCGTGAAAAAAATAAAAATAAGCAAATGCGTATCACACATATGATTATAATATTATACGACTGGGAGCCAAGTCAATTTTTTTAATTGTTATTTAAAGAAAATAACAATGACATTTTTTTAACATGTCTCGTTATTATCTACCTAATGATTCAATAGTGTGTGTAAGTCATCCGTCAACGGATAAGGCGCATCACGATTACAATATTTCTATTTTATTGATTTTTATAACGTTTGAATCTAAGCCAATTAAGTTAAATTATGTTTACAGAATAGATTTAACTAAAATTTAGTTAAACAGTTCAGTTTCCTCTAAGAGCATAAAATATTTGATTGGAGATCGTGATGTAATTACAACCATTCTTCTAATTGTTGAGGTTAGAGATGATCAAAATAAAATTGATCTTGGTTTTGCAGTCTCGCAAGACTTTAGCTGCAAGACCAAGACCAAGATTAGGTTTGGAAAATCAAGACCAAAACAATACCGACGCTGCAAGACTCTTGCAATCCCCCCTCCCCCGAAAACACATTGGTGTATCTAATTTTCATTAAATAATAATTTACATAGAAAATAATAAGAAATTATTTTTATTGTTATTAAATTTGATCAGTATTCAAGAAAATGGAAAATTATTGAATAAAAGATTGAAAATGATTGGAAATAATTAGAATTAATATTACAAAACAACATAGTTGTTTCATACTAACAAATTAGTAAAATTATTTTATTTTCCCAAAATCGATAAAGACGTCGAAAGTTGCTATTCTGTCTGTTGGTAATACACTCGCGTTTAACACGTATGTTTCAGCTTTTTTTTACCTTTACCTAATAAAACATATATTAATTACAAATATATATTAAAAGAAACATAATTATTTAGTATACTGTACTGGTGAATAAAAGAAGAATACAATTTTAATTTTAAATAATAAATATCATCATTATAACAAATATAAATATTATTAAGTAATTTAATATTTGGAGTAAACCATACATTTGTTTTTATTGTTATTATGTTTTAAAGTGAACATTAAAAAAAAATATAAAAATTAATAATTAATTTTTTTTAAGCATTATATATAATGACTAATAAATAATAATTAGTAATAAAAATTAAATTATTTGACTTGTTTTATGTTAATGTTTAAATTATTAATATATTATATTATATATTAGACCTAAATTTCACCTTAAAGGTTGTTGCAAAAAACCCATACACAGGTATTTAATTTGTTTTATACATTTTGTGAAAATAGCAAGTCTTACAAGAGTTTTGCGCAAGATCAAGACCAAGACCAAGATGTTAAAAATCTTGGGTCTTGGTCCTGTTTTGATCATCACTAGTTGAAATGTACGAATATGGTGTTCATTTCTTGAGTTTTCAGATTTTTAACATTCAATTAAGATATGCTTGATAATATAATCTACCTAACATGATACAACTGAGAGCTAGTTGTTTTTGGCCAATATTATGTTATTATAGCATAGATAAAAAATATTTTCGTGAATACTACTATACTTTACTACAATAGGTAAGCATAGCAAGTCTTTGTCATTAATTTATGTAAAATGTTTCTTACACAAACTCTTTCTACGTTTATTTGAAAGAATGTTATTATTTCACGAAATCTGATAGTGAGAAATGAAAATGTTTCCACACAAAAAGAAATAAAGTTGTCTCCAGGTATAAAAAATAGTATTCACTTTCATAATGATGTTAAAGAAAATATCAAATAACCATTTTTAGCAACGTTTTCATCGAAATGATTAATAACGGTTGGTGATTTTTTATATTGGCTTGTCAATTACACCTGTTGTACACGCACACTATAAAAATAATAACTTTTTACGCTATAAATCTATATAGCGTATTATATTATACAGTAATTCTTTAATACACGATAAAGATTTGACTTTTAAATCATAATCGGGTAGCTAAACCACCATCAAATTACAGCGAAAACGAAATAAACAATTCAATAATAAAACAAAAATAAATGCTGAAATCATCATCGCATTATAATAAATGATTTTCTGTTTAAACGAATTATTTTCGTAAAATAAATTCGCGACTAGTGGTAAGAAAATCGCATTTCATAACACCAAAATATTGAAAATTCAATGTTTACATTTTCGTAAGTTCTATAAATTATATAAAACAATATACGCGTGTATTAGGTAAACTATATCCGGTGATTATATATTATATATATATTAATAAAAATTAGTATGAGTATGAATGGCGGAAAAGTATGTAATGTGTAAAATCACTAAAATCGCTTCTAAATCCGGATAAATCGACTTGGACAACTTCTTATTAATACCGTGATCCCGAAACGTCAAGTAACGAGGAATCCAGAAAACCGGTAGCCCACAAAATCTTAAAAAGAAAAAATTTTAAATTTACTCATAAATAATCATGAGCCGACAAGTCTTCGGATTTATAATGCAATTAAAATAAATCGTGACTAGAGGTCTTAACAACAGAGCGCCAAAACACACCACGCGTAGAAGGATAAAAGAAATATATATATATATATTATTCATTGCTAATAAGTTTACAATAGTAAACAATTACAAGCAATTTTGTCGTCCGGAAAACGCGGTCGGATGAATTCCCATTTTATTTATTTTTTATATACGTATAAAGGCGCATAAGTTCATCGATTTCCCGGGAAAAAATAAAGCGAGTGGAAGAGGCGAATGGGTAGGAGAACTAGATTGTGTGTGTGTAAAGAGAGAGAGAGAGAAAGAGCGAAAACGAGAAGAGATTATCGTACCCGACAAACCGGAGTTTACAGATCGTTAAGCCCGAGTGATCGTAAATAAAAAATAAATAAAAGGGAGGAAAAAATGACAAAAACTAAATGTCACGGGTTATTCGCACTGATCCGCGTGGAAACCCGTTTTATGGAAACGCGAAACGAAACAGCAGTCACACGCGGTCACAAAAAAAAAGTATCGAATTAAAGATGATAATAATGATGATAATAATAATAATCGAATGTATACCTAAGCTAATTGAGAGCGATCAAAACTGCTTCTGTCATTCGACACCAAACTGGCGAGAGTTGTTTAACGGATTTAAATTGGATGTATATTATTATTTTTTATTATCATTATTATTATTTTACACGCCGTATCTAAACATTAGTGACAGTCGCCAACTTCGTTTGTAGGCTGCATCAATCATCCGGGTTGACCCTGGGACGCTTAATGGGTTATATACGAAATCCGAAAAACAACTAACAGATATCATCCGCGCGTGTAAAACTTTTGGCCATTAAAAAACGATATTTTAAACAGCCGAAATACTGTGAGTTTAAAACTTTCGTTGAATTATATATACGTAGAAACTTAAGATTGAGTTCGGAAACTTTTAAGGTGTTCCTCGCTACTCTTTACCCGCGGTGGACTCAGTAGACGGTCGAGATTTTCTTTATACGGAAGCGTCATAATCTGTCTTTTTTACATTATTATTATTATTATTATTATATAGTAATATAAGCGGCGGCTACGGGCTAAGACTTAAGACGAAAACAATAATGTAGATGCTTGTAATCTTTTATTAACGGATGAAAAACACGATAATTATAGTGCTCACAAACTATAATGCAATTCAGCCGATTTGTTATCACGACGTATTATGATTGTTATACTATTATATGATACTAAATGTATTTATTGGAGATTATAATACGAATTCTAAATAATAAATATTAATATGCTGTAATCAGGATTAGACATAAATAATAACTAATAGTGGCTATACCTTAATAAACCCATCATAAAAAAAAATAATTTCATAATAGCCTGTTAGTGTGATACTATATGTTACACAAACGGTTGTCCAAACTGTTGAACGAAATTAGAAAAAAAAATACTAATCAGTAATTTATCAACGTAATAAAGAATTTTATTATGATACACAATAAGTAAAATAAAAACGATAAAAACCCTTGTTGCTTGTTGATATCTTCACTGGTGTTATGTAAATCGCTAAGAATAAAATTATTTTTTAACACACTATCACCATAGTAGCCATTAGGTATAACATCTATACTATTTCGATAAATAATTCTATTTAGATACCAATAAATCACTGTTTTTTGCCTACCTATTATATATTATATGTATATATATATATTACATCGTGATTTTAGTAAATGTAAACATTATTTTTTTTAAATTTTTAAATATCTTTGGAAAAAATTTTTTGTTGATAATTTTAATTTTTAAGTCTTTATTGATACAACTTTTCTTACAATTTTAAATCGTTATAAATTTGTAAATTTTTATGAATTATGAATTATGATTAAAGGCAAAAATTTTAAATTAACTGCGAATTTAAACTTATAAAAATAAAATTTCGAACGAGTAGTTGATTAGTTATATAGGTACCTTATGACTGTTGTAAACATTTAAGGTTTAGATGAACAGATATAACTTGGTAGATCAACATTTTGCAGGGTACCTCTATACTACTCTAGTACTCAACACCGATAATCAAAACTTATATATCTACAATAACTAATTAATTACTTGTTACAAATTTGAATCAATAATTAAAAACAATACTCAGTAAAATATTTTACTTTGAAACTTTTTATAAAAACATTTATATCATACATCAAAGTAATACTTAAAAAATTACAACAATTATAATTAGTAAAAAATGTAATTTATTTACAAAAAAATTGTTTTAATTTTGCTTCAATTATTTTCAAATTATCAAATAAAAATATTTTTGAAAACGTTACAACTTTTAGAAAACATAAGTGTTTAGTTTTTTAAAAATCGCCTTTTATACAAATTATAATATTTTTGAGTATTTTATTGAACAGTGTAATTATAAACTTATACTATTATGTTGTTAAGTTAAACCACTGATTATAGAATTCTATAATCAATGGTTAAACAAATTATAACATTATTAAAAAAATAGATAACCGGAATTATTATTATACGATTTTGATCATTTAGCGAAAATATAATTTGATTATTTTTCTTTTACATACAATCACATCTTATTCAATGGAAGTTTTTACAAAATAATAACACGATTATTATTTTTATTGTTATTTGCCAAAACGTATCGACAGACATTAATGGAAACAAAGTATGCAGATTGTTTATGCGAAAGAGACCGAGTATATTATATTATTCAATACGTGCGTACTATTCGAAAACACTCAAGAGCCCCTCATCGTAGTGTTTTGAGCGATATAAATACGTTTTAGTTTGGAAATTTAGGGTAGTACTCGAACGGTATTTAGACAAGAAGGGTCCGAATATATACCACTATCGTACCCTGTAAAAATTACAAGTATGTACTTCTCACTCGATGACGATGATGTACGTAGGTATACATTCATATTATTATTTATTACTATTATATAATACAACGAGTTTGCGTGCGTCTATGTGTGTGCACGTGTGTTTGTGTGTTCAGATCGATATATGAAATTTAAAATTCCCATCCGATCGGATGGTACGAGAGGTAATTTGAAATTACAATAGCGCGTGTGTGTATATGTGTAAAACAAGAAATATGAACTCCAACACGAAGTCCCCACCCACTATTTGTTATTATTTGTTAATTCCTGACATGTCCACGCGACAAATTCTGTACAGTCATACGTTTATGATGACTATAACAGCCAGTGCGTTGTTTATTATTATTATTATTATTGACAGCACAATATATTATGTATACATTATACATACACAATATTTATCATGCGCGTGTGCGTGAGCCGATGGGATTTATGTACACTCCTCGCATCATGTGATGTTGTTCGGAAGTTGTTAAACAAATCACCAAGTTCATTGTCTTCACATTTCCTTTTGTCTTTGTTGTAATTTTATTTTAATTTTTTGTTACTTCTTCATTAATGCCCCGCCTTAGAGTTGAAAAAAAATCCCTCCCCATGATCATTAACTAGTATTTTTGTCAGTAGAGTAAGTAGTGTTTTTGTTATTGATACACAGTTGCATCAGTGGCGACATATTTGACTGATTTCTTGAGGGAATGTCGATGAATGAAAAACAACAAAACGCGGGAAAAAATATTCGTATAATTAAAATTTGTAACGAAATAGGTACGAGAGTATGTTCCCGAAAAAGACACAAAAATGTGAATATCAGGAGTTTTTAAAATCTTATATATAACATATAATTCCTATTATAAGTGAATCTGCTATATTGACAGTAATTGTATAGTGTGCTTTGCTCAGCGCGGTCTGATGTATCACATTATTATTATTTATTATAAATTTCGAACTGGTCAAAAAATATAACAATCTGATTATTGATCATATATTTATAATAATTATGAATTTTTATCGAGTTTCAATTCATGCATATTATACAGAGTGATTTTTAACGCAATTTTATTCTATGGAAATAAAAAGCAAATATTACAATACTTAAGATTACCATATTGGTATAAGAAATAATCAATCAACTTTAAATAAAGAAATGTAAGTGTAATAAAAAATTAATAACAATCAAATGTTGGGGGCGAAAATTGTCTTTCCACACGCATTTAATATACATTTTACATTATTTACGTAATACTCACAAGTCACAACTTATTCGTTTTTATGTTCAACTGATAATGCACGTTTATAAAAAAATCAGAATTTTAACTTTTTAAGCTCAAGTTAATTTAACGTGGTCTCATGACGATGACATTAGAAGCGGAGGCGGAGGAGGCACGTAGTGGAAGCAATTAAAATCAATATAAACGACCATTTATAATCTATTAAAAAAAAAAATTGACAGCACCAAGCCCTAATTAACGACAATGAATAACCCGTTATTATGTGTGGATAATAACGACGATTAGCGTACTAAAGCATAAAAATCGAGTTTTTTTTGTCAATTATACAGACGAATCCGGTTGGAAATTTTATCTAGAAAACTGGAATATTAATTACAAATCACTATAATAATACTTATTACACGACAATGCACAATACTACAATTATTATTCTGTTTTATAATTTAATTTTTAATTGACATTTATTCATGTACCTATACATCTGTAGTAGCATATAATACATACAACAGAAAAATTCAGTGTAAACTCTGAGTTTACAAGCGTTAATATAATATTAGCAGGCATTCGGCATTTTCTCGGATTTGACCGTTTTAATGGCGAATACCGCGATTGGGAAGAATATTATAGATTAAAATTAAAATTGAAAAAATATTTATAAAAATACGCCTATTGATCATATATATAACTACGCAATGTCATTCCAAGTATTTAAAGAATAATTATTTCCAGTATTTTATGTGTACATATTCATACATAATATTATACTACATATATACGAGCATATAGTAATAAAAAAATCCGGTTGTTAAAATGAAAAACCACACTCATATACACCGTGAAACTATAAAAACGAGAGCTTTCATTGTGGACGTTTGGAGAATTTCAATCCATTAATAAGATGATAAATCCGATTTTTTGTTTTGCAATTTACCAGTAATAAAAATAACAAAGTACTAGGCGGCAGATGGTCATAAACGAAACCCGCCGTATATAGTGCGGACACTAGTCAGCAATTTTTGCAGAGGGTCAAAATTATAACGCATTTTAGTTTTTGTTACATCATGGAAAATACCGACCGTTAGATTTCGATGTAACCACAACTCACTGTAAAAATAAATTATTGTGGATAATTATTATATAAAAAAGAGACTAGCACACGCTTAACAAAACATAATCATATCAATATGTTCTTCACAAATAACATAAAACTCAATTTAAAAATCATACTAATAGATCAAAAAAGAAAACTTTATAAAACCGCAAACATTTTTTTATACCAAATATACCAACTACCAATAGATCTAATATAATAACATATACCAATTATTTTGTATCAAACATCTGAAAATATAAATAATCATCACAACTCTAATATTGAATGATTAAAAATAATTACAATCTCAAAACTATCGTTTTGATACCATAAAAACGCTAAATAAATATTTAAACACAATTTGTTGTTTGCCCTTCACCTTATTATTACCTCGTACACTTCAAGTTTTCAATACTCTCATAATAATTATTATCATAACACAATGCTAATAGCTGTCATTACGATTGTAATGCTCACGATGTTATTGATTTGGTTAATGACGTCACACGTCACTTTAATGTAATATACATAATAATAGCATTATACTGTACGAATGTATAATATATAGTGTGTACTGGAGAACGTAACGACGATTTCTATTTCTGATTAGGTAGGGTGGAAAAACAAATTTTTAGCCACGACAAATTGCCAATCTCATTATTACGAAAGGGGGATGATCTGTTGCTGTTAAAATATATTAACGATTTATCATAAATGAAAGGAAGGGCCGACGGATATAGAGAGTTATTTGTAGTAGTGGGTGCCCGAATCACACACACTACACATATTTCGCTCAATCGATCGTGGGATATGAGATTTCGGGCGATAAATATACTCGGCGTAGAGAGGGTGGTAAAAACAATCAAATATGTACATATATAAGCATAACGTGGGGAAAGTTCAACGTTTTTTTTATGTATTGTTCAAAAAACGGGGTGGAAACAATACGTGTGACGAAGAGCTAAATGTTTTAAAGTGAATTAGGCCCTTCGTTTTATTAATTTTTATTTCGAATCTCTCTATAAAAAACGTTTATATACACACCTAATAAGCGTAAATCTAAAACGTGTAGCAATAATTATTAATTTATTATACTGAACAACCGACCATTTACCAACGAACTTTAGTACGAGAAATAATTATTGTGCATATATTTTATGACGTCCATACAATTTTTTAAATCAAAGCAATAATAACAATCAGATTTAAGTTATCGCAAGACGAAAGTTCTTGATACAATAATTAATATATATTATTTATTAATTAATAGCCGTGTCTAGTATATAAATAATATACACAATATAATATATAGCTAGTATTATCACAGTATATTAATATGATAATATATATATTTAAAACATGTTAGAAGTAATATTTTCAAACATCATTCCGAACACTGTTAATATATGTATACGTTTTTATTTCTTAATCACATAAAACAAATCGCATATTATACTATTATTGTAGCAGATTTCACTCGTTTTTCAGTTATAAATTACAATTGAAATCGTAAATAACTAATAATGCGTATTTAAAAAAGACTCACCTTCAGTTACTCCCATCATATGGTAAGGAGCAATTTCGACAGTTGAATATCAGACCTGAAACAAAATAAAAATGGTAAAATTAATTACAACCGTATTAATCACACTGTTAGGTAAATATTATACACACAATAAAATATAATTTATATTATTATGTACGGCGTGTAACAGAAAATAATTTATAATACAATTGTAATGGATGAATAATGAGTGAATCGCTTCGATTTTTAGATTTTAATGTCAGTTTTTAATAATATTATGTACGATGTAAAACTTGTTTTATGTAACCTATTATATTATTTAACGAAAAAAAACCCGCGAAATTAAATGTTTACGTAACGTTTTCAACTGTCGTTCTGCTAGACCGCGAGGGGATCATTGCCGCTTCGATTGTTGGCAACCGACCATAAAGATATTATTAGTAAGCGAATCACATTTTAGCAGATGCAACGCTAATGATCAGAGGGCTTTCTGGATCACTCTCATCGCACACACGTTTTCAACTGATTAATATATACACACATATATACATCTGCATATATATATATATATATATATATATATATATATATATATATATATATATATATATTTAGGTTTTATAGTTTCTTTACACGTTTAAGACGACGGTAGGAATAAAAACATCAATTATTATTATTAAAGAACTATATAACTGTTACTAGGATTTTTAACACATAGTATTGCTATAAAACAATTAAAATATTGTTTATACTCCCCTCTTATCAGGGCAACAATACTATTCAAAGGCCGACTTACAGTAGCTTATTAAAAAAATAGGATTATAAATTAAAATAAACATTTATTTTTATCCAATAATACGATAAAAATTGATTATTATTTTAATGACCAAAAATAACATACATTAAAAAGTATATTATTAAAATGAACTGATAGAAAATTGATTTTCATATTAATTTCCAAGTGTTCTACTATATATAATACTATAATGTGACCAAATTTTACCAACAACCGAAATCCAGAAGTATTAACGTACCTATGTATCTACCAAATTAATTAAATTAAATTATATGTATAAAAAGTAAAAACTACTCTTATATACCGGATAGCGTATAAACTACTTTCAAGCACAAACTATAAATACAAAATAAATTAACGTTTTCAAAAATATATAAATGCGATAAATGGATCATTTTTTAAATTCTCACATTATTAAATATCATAATATTGAAATAGAGCTGCATAATAAATATAAAGGATTACAAGTATAACAACGTGTTTATTACTCAATAAACAGGCCTTGCGCGTAAACTCCGTGAATATTAAATTGTTAAATTTTATATTATGAAAAACCAACACTTTTGTGAAACATTCTATTGTCAATAAGGTAGGTACATACTTTATAAAACTTCTTTAGAAAAAAAACAATATGAGAAAATATTGAATATCTATGTTAACAATTGTATTATACAGTGATAATAAAAAATAAATTGAAATGTAGGCATCTTTTTCTTCGTCGTATTTCCATATTATGATATAGATTACAAGTATAATATTTGCACAGTTATTATTACCATATTATATCTACCTACCTTAAACACTTTAATTATAATTTTGGAGTGTTTTAAAGTATGATACGCATTTATTTAAATATATACTACTGTATTGTTACGATAAATATTATGATGAGGAATGACTAATAAAGTATTAAATAGACTAATGCTTGACTAAAACTTATTAAAAATATAAACTTTAACTAGTGGTTTTGAATTTAAATAAATCTGACTTTTGATTTTAAATAATAATAACGCACTTAAAATAAATTAATCGACAATAGAAAATACAGGCACTGCGCAATGAAAATCTTAATCGACGATAATATGTAACTACGCGTATACACGATATTAATTATTATTCCGTTTGGCGTAAAATAATAATTAATATGTATTTTCGACGTGGTTAAAATACGCACAAAACACGTGTAATCGTATATATTTTTTTTATTTTATAAAATTTAAATGATAAAATATATTCCTCGTCATTTGAGTTCAGTTTTTTGTATTAATGCAATTCGATTTAAAATTATCATACGATAAAAATATTAAACAAATCTCAGGGTTTTTAGCAATGTGAAAAAGGCCAAAAAACAACATCGTCTCACATTAAATTAATTCATAATAAAGATACTTTAAACATAGTATTATAGTATTATAATATTATAAATATTAATAAAATTGATCGTCGTTATCGTGGACCAAAAGTTCACCGTTAACGGTACATTTGTCATAATATACAATCAAGGTGCGGAGGAAATGGATTTTTCAATCACAGATGCCGAACATAATATTAATATTAGTTATTACCATTATCATATTGTATTTATTATTACAATACGAATGTGTGGTACGTCCGACACCTGTTTGCAGCATTCGTTAAGTGCGCAATAATATTATACTATAATATTGTACACCAACTTTATATTATGCGGTTTTTACCCCTATAAGTTAAAATGAACACACACGACCAGAACTATAATATTATGGTCGTCGCCCGACAGAGGTTGTTAATTTTAAATCCGACGTCGCAATGGATCACGACGACGGTGCGCCATCACGCATGCAACGTGTACACAACACACGCTGCATTTTATCATCGCCGCGAGACTTTGCCAACATACTAGTGTGAGAGCAATATTATTCGCGTTGATACACACGCGTATTGTATAATATATAAAATATAAAAAGAATATTTGCGTTTAGTCATCTGCGACGAACGAAGGCATTTTACATTGTTTTTTTTTCTACTTCGTAAAAACATTACTCGAACATACTACAGCGCTCTAAGTCGAAGCGCCAATAATTTATATAACATTTTTCGAAAAAAAAAAAAATAACACATTATTATAAAAACAATTATATTAAATGTGGGAGGTTAATAATACGTATGTAATAAGGGACTAAAATATTGTAAATCGACACAGTATAATTGATATACCATGTTTGACAAAAGCCAACAACAGTACTCTAAAATAGCGAATACACAACCTCCGATCTACATCATTAAGTATAAACAGCAATAAGTAAAAAAAAACCTATACTTCATACGACGTTCACAGTATGACATGCAACTTATTTATAACACACTTGTAGTCTTAACACTCTTAACACAGTACACACAATAATTGGTTAAATCTAGACGAAAAACCAGTTTTTATATATTTACAGTTAATATATAAGAAAAGAAGAAAATGTTCATCTGCGGTTAGCGTTTTGAACATCTTATATCATTTTTTTTTTTTTATATATTAGCTTCCAAAATCTAAATTAATACTGCTCAACAATTATAACAATATATATAAATATATACAAGTAAAAAATGAACGGTCGTTAGAAATAATATAGCATACAAAAAATACATCAGAAAATTTAATCATAATAAGATAAAATTAAGAATCCAGCAAATTCGAAAAATATTAATACATTAATAACAGGTCTAGAAGAAGAATTTAAAACAACTTGTGAGTCTATTGATATTATATTACGTTATAAACAGTATAGGACTATAAAAAAATAATTGTTAAAATAATATTTAAAATTAAGTTTTCAAAATGTATAATAATCTTAGATTTTGAGTCTACGAATATTACTCTGTCAAGTAAGAGAACTCGTTGAGACCGACAAAAATTGGTTCTTCTATGCATTCTGCTGCGATACCTAGCCATAAAATAAAACCGGTCTCAATAGCAGGGTGTCACATAGGGATGTACAGGATCTCACTTGACAGAGTTAAGATAAATAAACACTGTATACAGAAGTCAGTACAGCCAACTATCGAGATACACACCGAATAGGTTCAGTATGAAATAATATAATTTTAGAATATTATTATACGTTAGTGAGGTATTATTTTTTTTCTGCCAATAAAACGAGTAAGATAGTGCAATTATAAAAACGATTCAATATCATATAAGTAGGTAGGTTAGGTATTTAAAAGATAAAAACGCGTATAAACAATATACAAATGCAACTATTTTAGAGTGCATACATCCGGCTGTCAAAGAATAATGATATAATATTCATAGCTCTAAATAAAATTATTATAAATGCCTATAGCAGAAAAATATGAATCCTATAGCCCCTAGTTAAATAGTACAAATTAATTGGTTTGAAAAAAATAAAAACCTACTGAACGAAAAATAACGAGGTTTTTATTGTTCTATTCAGAAGCACCACTCGGTACATTTAAATGCGCGTAAAATCCAAGTAAAATACCATGTATTGAGTAATAATTGGGTTATCGGGGTCATTGGGAGTTACTTGAAAAGGGGAATAGCATACCCATATATAGTGTGCGCGTACACACTTCGATACACAATTCACATAATATTAAAAACATTGTTGAGGTTTATCTGCGAGTATTTTGTGACCTTTTTAACAACGACAGACTTGAGTATTTTCCTTATCTTTCTGCCAGGCACTCTTCTCTTACTTATTGCGTTAAAAATACCCATCAAGTAGCTTTTATTTAGTTTTCTTGTCAAACGATTTTTAAATTAAATAAGGTAAATAAATAGAAAAAACAAACAATGTTCCGTATAAAGGAACTATTTTCAACAATATAATATTTTCTTTCACCACTCCAAACTAAACGTATAATAATACTATAAACCAGAGCTTATTCAACAATATAACATTATCATCTTGTCATAATTCATGATTATTTAAATTCTTTATTCCTAACCATTCTCCAAAAGTTAAAAATGTCCGTTTAATATTACCACTAAGTTAAGATGACTAAATCAGAAAAACTTGTTCAATAACGAAAACTTAAATAACACGCACTGGATCACACAATATTAAGCATGTTTCGATTGACGCGATTAAATTACCTACAAGTGGAAAAGATCGACTGCTAAAAGATTTTAAAACCTATGTATTAAGTATTTATATATTTAGATATTTATAAAGGTGAGCTTGAAGAATATACAATTTTGAACTAAATAAAAATAATTATATTTACGGTAAACACTAAGCATAAACAATCACTAAACATTTAAAAAATCAATAGTGAAAGGCTTAAAAATAGCAAATTATGGTCATGACTCATGATTTAGTAGTTCGTGATTGGTCCGTTAAATTTTAGTAAATCATTAAATTAATTTTTTTTTACAATTAGATACAGATAATATTTAATAAATATATATTATTGTTGATACGATGCCCAAATTAAATTAATAAAAAGGTATAATAACCAATAATAGGCGGTTATCGAAAAAAAAATTTTTTTTTTTCTTAAACACGATAACCAAATTCTGACTGAATATTACTGTTATTAGGCTTCGACTGAACACGATATCGTAATAGTTATGAATTATGATTAAGTAATAACACATATTGAACAAACACACGTTTAATTATTATCTAAATCTTAGGTACGAGCTTATAGTGCTGATAATAGATATAATAGTGTTCCACAGTTTGGAATCTTAAACTTAGCAGTATATAAACGAATAAAACTGAAGTGAAAATAATAGATAAATAGAGGTAAATATCTATTTACAATAATAATAACAGCTATTTTTGCACACCACACACACCAGTATTACGTATATTGACCGAACTTTGTAAAACTAAATTTATCAACACGCATCGTTAGTCAAGAACACTTGGTTCGTGTTTACATAGTATTCTAAGAAATTCACGATATTAAATTTTCATTTTATATTTGCTTATTATTAGTCATTACTAATAATACTATAATATTATAATCGAATCGATAAATACAATTTTTTTACCAAATTAATTTGTTGTCGCCTTATAATAATAGTTATTTAATTATAGAATAATTAAATATATTATTTTATGTGTGTAATTGGATTGGAAATACTAGATCGTAAAAACTACATATTATACCCAACTAAATAAATATATATCAATGGAGTGCCAACTTTATATTGGATGTTCTAGGTATTATGTTAATTGGACTGAATGTCAGTAATAAATTAAGTTATGTAAAATAAAAACGAACAGACTTAAGATACATTAGTGCACGCGTTTAAATGTTAAAAAGTAAGAAAAGGATATCTTCCGTCTGTCAATATAAGTACAATATATTCAATATATTCAGGGATGAGTGTACCCAAGATGCATACATCTTATTGATACATATTTGTATTTGTATTTTACATTTTTTCAAATTTGTTAATTGTACTAAAATATTTTTTGGAGATTACAAATATAGAAAAATAATACAATACAGAAAATTTGCTTTATCAAAATAACTTTAATATTAAAGATAGATTTACCAATTATCAAGTTTAAAGATAAAAATACACGACCTAGGACGTATACTCGGATGTATAGGACATTTCATAAACTTTTATTGATATTACCTTTTTAAAATGAGTTATAACTAAGTATAATAATACAAATTTAAAATGTTCATAACTCACATTAAAATTATAATACCTTATAATATTAATAAAATTTGGGATGGCCAAGATTATATTTTTACTTTAAAGTCTGAGAATATATAAAATTTTACTAACATTAAATTAATTTTTATGAATGAAATATACAATGTTATTTTACGTTAGTAAGACAAAGACAATACATGTTTGTGTATCTATATATCTTCTTAACTGAAAAAAATAACTATACGAAAAACAACACTCTCGATCAGGTCTACGGTGGACTAACGTGACTATAACCATTGAGTATATTATATACTATATATACTATATATACTCAATGCTATAACCCACGTAGTATACCATCGTCGGACGTTTCGATGCAATTGCAAATATACATGGGTCTTTAATTAAAATAATATTATAATAATAATAGCAAAAAACCTGATGACGCCGACATACACCTTCGTCAGTCGTTTTAGCAAGGCGCGTTCTGATCGGACCTACGGTCACAAACCATACACATGGAAACACCGTAAGGTTTTAGTTTCATTATTATACAATGTTATATTATTTTGTATATAGACACGTTTAAGAGTACAAACGAATTTTCGTAAATTATTGTGACGTAACCATATTATATTTACACCTAAGTGTGTGCGCAGAATATATTATTTTACACATAATATTATAATATATTACCAGTTAGGAATTATGTTTATTTGCACGTTTAAACATTAAATATATTATGCGAAACATGAAATAATAAACCTAACCGAAAGTTTTAAAAAAGGTATAACCAGCAGCCGTCGAACACTGCACGATTCGGTTGAAAACACGTTACCGGGAACGCGTAATAATTGATTTGCGATTTTGATGTGTAGACTCAACAAGATGATTAAAGTTATCAAAAATTATTCTTGACAAAACGATTTATCTAAAACTCTGGATATATAATCAATAGTGAGAAGGGGACGAATAGATAAAACAATAAGATAATAATTTAGTGATATAATTTCAAATTGAATTTTTCTTTATATTTTTCAATTATTGTTCACCACAATAAAAAATTTAAAAGATCAAGTTTAAATGATGACTAAGATTTTTATCAAATAAACTCAAAAAATTTAGAAAAATTACAATTTTTCCATAAAAAAAATATTTAAATTGGTTGATTGTCTGTTTAACAAAAAAAAACATGAGTTACATTTTTTAGAACTCTAAAGTTAAAATATATTACTATCATACGAAGTTTCATAAAATATGTTACAGGAATATTGTCTTTTTTAAACCTAAAATTTCTAAACACTATAAAAGATTTATATTGTACTGATTTTTGACATTTACCTACTATATAATATAAATATTTCGTTTAAATTTAATGTCAAAAACTGATTTCTTCTACATTTTTACAAAGTAATAACAATATTATGTAATTAATTTATACAAAGCTTTTTTTTAATTTTATAATCACAAGTCATAACGTGCTAGTGGCGATAAAATACATAATCTAAAAAAATATTACAATAATACGTTACGAGGAAAATAATAAAAATAAAAATAAAAATAGTAACAAAAAATTGCAATTGAAACCCTCAACATTTTATAATATGCAGTCAAAAATATATTTTATAATAAGTACGTGTTTATCTAACTGTTACTCATTGTGATAAATATTAGCTAGTAGATATACCTATAGATATAGTTTCTTTAATTGTAGAAATACATGACAAAATTCACTTTAAACCACAACGGTTTGATTCAAAGTTCACTTAACTCAAGATTTTCTAAATAATTATCAAGATGATAAAAACACACCCTTAATAAACCATCTCAAAATTCTAATACGTATAATAGCCATGTGAAATTAATGTTCAATCTTTGAAATACATTAAAATAAGACAATTACTCATGTAAACATAAAATTAAATACACATCAAGTACTTAAAAATGCACAAATACAATAAACTCAAAGTTACTTCCTGTTAAACTCATTATACAATATATTTCACAAGATATATTATACTGAATTTGTGAGTAAATGTTGTATATAAGTTTCGATACATTTTGACAATTATAAAAAGAAAATTATTAATATAATTAAAGTAAAATAATACGATACGGTACACCTTTATTATAATCATAATATTATTAAAAGGCTTATGTTCAGAGACAATTAATTTATTGATCCACCTAAGGACCGGAGATAATACGAATATTTTAACTTTATTTTGTAGCTAAAACTGCGAATTTTAAAATATTTTGAAAAGTTGAAAGAAAATATAATTAGAAATAAATCCAATAATCAAATAAATATTTTTTTTATTCATTCATCATATTTTAAGACTGTAAGCAAGTTAAAATATTAATTCAATTATCAAGAAAAGTTCAACATTAAAACTTTCATAATTAAAACTTCATCGCTGTATAATAATAATTCGATAAATAGTCAAATATTTAAGACAACTTACCTGCAGTATATATTTCTAAATAAACTTTACTTTGGAAATCGTCAACTTCATTATGCTATAGTGCACAGCAGTAATTTGTGAGGTAATTATTATTTATTAGTCATACAATATAACAATATGCTATAAGAGCAAAAATAAAAAAACCAATAGATAGTCAGAATTAGAATAATCTAATAAATATTAATTAAAGACGTTAAGGCAGCGAAAAAAAAATTAATTTTTCCCGAATTAATAATTTAAATATTATACTTTGAATTTACCTAAATTTGTTGAATAGTTAAAATGCATAAATAAATAAATAGGTAGATAGATTTTAGTTGCTGAACTAGAAATCAGTTACCCCAATACTCGGTGTGACTGTCAGATATTTTTCAACAAAATCGAAATTAACAAACTGGCAAAATGAATCAACTTTACTTAATTTAACCTTTTTACACGCGTGTAGCACACGACTAATGACTATGCCTGTCAAAACAGTAGTTTAGTATACAATTGGATTTATTAGTCATTAGCTAAATTTTTGTTCACAATAAAACCGTTTTGGAGTGAGTACTAGTGCCATAATCATAAAAAGTACATTTTCTAAAAATAATAATAATTATTATTTGAAAAATAAAATGAAATGCCTTGAGTAAAATAATCAATCAAAAGAAATGTTCAATTCATTGTTTATTAATTATAGTTTACTTTTTACAAATCATTTTCAATAAATTAAAACAAATTATTATAATTATTGCTGTTTATTTATTTTTAACAAAAGTATTGATTATTGTCTTTGAGTATAAAAACTTCTTGGGAAAGTTTATGATAAAAGAATAAAGATACTGACGTACTACTGCTAAGTCAATATATTATTATAGTTTAGGTTATGAATATTTACTGAAACGTAAATAAAAGTTAAAACATTTATTGTATAATAATAATAAATTGGAGGCAATATAAATATATCAAAAATAGTATACTAAATTGTTAAAATTTTCAAATAGTTTTTCTGCTTGATTATTTTATATTTAATTTAACAGCATTTTAAAATTAACATTGCAATGAGAAGCCAGCAAAAACTATGATTAGAAGTAAATAGAATAAGGCAATACATTATTCAATAGTATAATTTAAAACCGAATTTAAAAAGTTATTCTTAAGAAATGATAGATTCCTTAACAATAGATCCAAATAACCAAACTTAGATGACAATATATTTAAAGTTTAATAATTTGTTTGCAAACTCTATATATAGAAATGTCATAACATCAATTAACAATATTAATACTGGATCGTAAACAATTCAATTACTTGATAATTAGACATAAAATAATATAATAATGTCTTTATTTATATTATCCAAGTGTAAAAAAATTTATCAAAAGTTAATAAAAAAAATAAACATTAACAGCGAACGGTTGTCGTGACAAAAAGCAACTATTACCAACGCACAATAATTACTGAATATATTATTTTAATATACAATATATATTTTATGGAATGTGTACCTTTAATTATGAATAAATACCAACAATCTAGCGTACCTATTCGACGATGGTTGACCAAAAATTGTTGGTAGTCTTTTTATTTTTTTTGCAACGTGCAATAGAGAAACCGGAATAAAATTCTAACGCAACGAAATTTACCGTAGATTTAAACCATTTATTGAACTGTTTAACGAGTAATTACAATATCAAAATTTTATGTACGTACTACGTAATACCACTGTACGTTTGACACATAGTCAATAATCGACAGGAAGGAAATTATAAAAATTCAACGATACCCGATGCTATTGAAGCTACTTTCAAACATCCCTCGCGACTATCTACAATAGTATAAACACAACCGAAAGAATTTTTTCAGGCACGTAAACGCCATCACCAATCATTCAAGATCATGCTTTTTCCGGGTAAACGCTCGAGGTCCGATGACCGAACATTATAGGAGACGGTTATAACAAAAGCGAATCGTTTTTCGTCCCTCTATTCGCCCTTTGAAAAAATAAATATATAAATAAAAATTATTTGTCGGCAATAGACGGACACATCAAAGGTCTACGTAGACCCATTGCAAGACGAACAAACGCAAATGCCGTATCTTACGGCTATATAGCAACAGCAACAATAATAATAATAATAATAATAATAATATCTATAATAAATAATAAACCATTGACGACGATGCAAATGCACACGAAAAACCTATTTAACGTGTTGGCGCGCGATGACCGTTATTTTATGAAATCACGGAACGCTCTAGCTCTTACCTGGACGACGGCAATGCGTGTCCTTTGCGGGTGTTTTCGTCACGTGAAAACTAGAATTCTTTCTTCTTTTTTAAGACTCTTCCGACGGGCCGCCACAGCCGGATACGTTCAACAACGGTTTATCACACGGACGGCGAAATATTGTTTGTCGGGACGGACGACGAGACGGCGAAAAAAATCGCAAGCGGCAAACACGCAAAAACGCGTACTACACACACACACTTGTCGGCGAGACGGAAGAGGCAGCGGCGGCGGCGGTGACTACGGAAAAGGCGGGCACGGCGATGATGATAAGACGGCGGCGAACGGACGGAGACTGCCGCGCGACTGTTCGCGACTCGCGAGACGGCGGCGGCGGTTACGGAGGCGGCGACGGGTGCCTGCGGCGACGGCAAAATTATTATTATTGTTATTACGACACGCGCCGCGATGAATACTGTAATAGTGTAATATAGCACACGTCTTCCGAGCGACCGTTATGAAAAATACGAAAATCAAATACCAACAGCGCACGCACTTCTTCAGTCGTATTAAAGGAGAAGTATTCACTGTACTCAGTCAAAACACTCAAAACTAATAATTTCCGGCACGGTCGTCGGTCCGTTTCAGCGCAATCCCTAACTGCTTTAACTCGGGGTGAAGCCTACCGCCGGTAAACTGGAATCACCGTTAGCGTTGCGTCGTGAACCTGGGGTTCAAAACGGGCGGCGTTTCCAAATAAAAAAACGACAAGACGAATCCCAAAAGGCGGCAAATTTAAAAAAAAAAAAAAAACACTTACCCCGTACCGGTGTGATGGTGGTCTTTGTGGTTGTCGTCTCGTGTATTAAATTATAATATTATATTATAATTGTAAATAAATAATTATTATACGATTATAATAATAAATACGTCGTTAAATCGCATAAAAAAAAAAAAAAAAAACCGTACGTGAGTGCGATCGTATGACGTGCGTGCGTGCGTGAGTTGGTGCGTGCGTGCGTGTGTCGTTGGCCCCGACCTGGTGTGTGCGGACGTCCAATTTTTACGCACAGTATTCAACTAGTAAACACAAAGCCGCGCTCTGTTTGTGGAATGCCAAGAATGGCGAAAAGAATCCGGACAACGTACCGGAGCGGCGCGCGCATCGCGTGACGCATCAAGCCCGTGGTGGGATGGCGGCGGCGGGAGTGCGGGTCCAACGGTCACCGCAGCTTATAGTGTTATATACTCCCACCGCACGCCGACGACACTGTGTGCCTGCCCCTGGAATCGGCCAGTGCGGACAGCCGACCCGCCGGTATTTCGGCGGCCGACTGCTGGCAACACTGTGGCGTTCCCACCGTCGTGCCGCCGCCGTTGTCTTATCCCGCCACAAACGCCGACGCTGCCGCCAAACGCCAAAACATCCGTGTATAATACCTGTTATTGGTGCACATCTCGTCGTCATCCGAATGCACATTTTCAATTAGTCTGTTGGACGGCGATATATTTCTCCCAGTTATTTTCACGACGAATATTTTTCATTCATACCGTGTAAACCTCTAATAATCGTTGGTCAATGACGGCGGTTCGACGGTTACGGAACACGGGAACTCGGAAGCATATTTTGCTCCGTATCTGCGATAGCTCTCTCATAAAAAGTTTATTCATCGAAATATACCCGTAAACAACAGAATTATAAATTATAATAATTAATAGACGCGTGTTGTTTTTGTTATACACTTCTACGGATTGCAATCATCAATAAAACAATAATTACAAGGAGTAAACGTATAGGCAATTTCATATGCACACGGTAACTTAATGAACGGATTGGTCTTAAATCTTAATAATCAGCATTATAAAAATCTATATTGTATGCCTACAATATTGTGTTCGCAATTCACATTTACGAGATGATTATTTACATTATTCTGTTTACACTTTTATTACGCACATTAAATAATGCAAATTTAACGTCAAATGTACATAATATTATCATTTAATTGAATAAATCAAATACGCTAAAATAATACATTATTTAAACCTAATATTGTATACAAATCACGTGAAGCGTTTAAATCGTAACTAAAAACGGTTAGATTTTGTTAATTTTCCACCGATAACTCTATATTAGAATAAAAATGTAAACGTCGATTATGCTTTGGGATTTTGTCACATTTTTATTTGTACTATTTCTTAATTACTCGACGCTAAATTACATTCAATTTGATACGTGTAATTCACAATCTATGCTAGTCCGCGATGGTTATTAAAGTAACTTGTTCATTTATGTGTGAAGACCGTCAAGGTCTATTTTAAATACAAATAATTTTAGATTCTGAGCAGAATTACTATAAATATATTGAAAGATTTTTATTTTTTTTTAGTAAAAAAAGTACTCAAACAAAGATTTTTGGTAACATTTTGACTTTAGTCTGTACTATGGAGTATGGAGAATCAAATGCCATTTTCAGTACTTTTTAAAATAATTGGATTATGGAAAAAGAAAAATAACCTAACCTTATGGTTATCAAAAAAATGAGATCGCTTATACTCAAAATCTCGGTTCTCATAAACAAAATCATTGAATTAAAAATTTAACACGTCTATTATATTAGTGTCTCCCATCAGAAGGAAATTCCTTTATTGGGATAATTATAATTACATTGACCAATCAATGACAACTACTTTATATATATATAGCACTATGGTTACCTATTTGCTCACTTTTTTTAAAGTTGCTGTGTTTCCACTAATTTTAATAAATACTTGTATAATATTTAGTGTATACTTATAAAAATTATAATTAGGGCTTGAAAGTTGTAGGAATTGCATATTGTTCTGTATGCTTTCAATTTATAGCAGACTAAGTTAGGAAACTGATCTGTACTATGGAAAGTTAAAAAATTGAAAATTGCAAATGCATATTTTGTCAATTTTAGCTAAAAAAAAGTACATATTATTTCATTAATTGGATACGCATATTATGCGTATTTCATATTTTTCTAAAAAAATTAATTTTTTTCTTTCTTAACCTGTATACTTCAATAAATATTGAAAATAAAACTCAAAATTTTCAACGAAAGTATTTTCCGTGATTTCAAAAATAGGTACTGAAAAAATATTTTTATTTATATTTTTAGCTCAATAATATGTCAAAATATCAACTATTTAAAATTTTTTTTCACTTATTCACAATTTTTATGTATATTATTATTTTATTAATTTATTAGTTTTTGGAAATCAGAACAATTTTTTTGTATATTTTACATCATTTTAATACTTATTTTGTAATTTTTTCGTGCATATTTTGTCTTTTTTAGCTCCTACAACTTCTAAGCCTTATTTATATTAAAGTTTCACGGTGATTAAGTAAAATAATATTATCACAATTTTATTATAAAACAATTTACACTATTGTATTACATCATTTATCGCTGCAACAGCTTTTCTGGTATATACGTCGCTATTTTATTTTTTTAATACCTTGCATGAGTCTAGAGCAAACGCCTATATTTATTATAATATATACGTGTTGTAGCGTCCGGGATATAGAATTCCAAGAACAATAGTCATCCATACAAATTGTATATCTCAAAGCGCATTTTCGTAAACAATTTCCTAATCCAAATTACGTGCACTAAATAGTAAAAAATAAATAAATAACGGCCTTAACTCTACTGCCTCAACAACGAGTTCAGTGCCAGGAACGATGCACGTCACACCTCGCACAACATAATAATATAGACATATTGCCATATTGGTGTAAATTATTCCCAATATAAATAATACAATTATATTAAAATAATAACAAAATACTGCAAATGCAGTAGTGACGGTATATATAGTGAGTAATAAATTCATATTTGACAGTTATTTTCGTGATATACATAATCCGAAAGGAATACGCAGTAAAATATTTAAGATTGTCGCAAACGTTATTGTTGTGCATTAAACATAAGTATATAAACAGAGTGTATAGCGTTTTGTCGTGGCGTACAAATATTTGTACGAATAACGCGTGAAATTCGCCATGGTTAGTGGAAATGTCGTTCTCTCTCCCCACAATCGTATATAGTATAAATCTGTGTAAAATACACGGTGCGAAAGATAAAAACACGGCTGAATTATTAAAATATATAACATAAGTAATATTCTCGCAGTAGTATGTTACGCGTGACGCATCGATCGACTTTGGGCAAATGAATATTTTATTAATAACTATCATTCTAGTATTTGATGCGAAAGAATGACTTTCCATTGGTATAGAGAACTGAATAAATTTTAAACTCGTGAGTTGGGGCAGAACAAAATATTATAGGAACCTATAGCATCCATACCACAAAATAAAGATTATCATGTTCTGTAAATAATATTTGTTTTAGAGCAAAAGTCAACATTATTGTATTTTAATAATTTTTTTTGTATTTTTAACATTTATCAAACACTCAATATATACCTATTTTAAATTATAGGTAATTGCTTCAAAAATCTTCTTTTGCTTTCCATTTAGTAGGATAAACGTGCAAACAATGATGTTACTTACTTTTGTCTTGTTTTCCAAGCTTCTCCTCACTACATGGATATAAAAAAAAAAAATTAAATTTAGTATGGAATTTATATGAATTTAATTTTAAAGGAATTCGCAAGATAATGTGGGGGTGTTGTAAATATGCTTCCCCGGTTTCTACTCTTAAAAAAAACAATTTTTTGAAAATTTTAGTTCATCGAATTTGTAATTTTACTACAATGAGTGAAAATCAATCGGTGGTCACCTGCGTCATCACAGCCGGGGAGATTTGGCGTGTTGATGATGGCTTAGGGCCAAAGTCTTAAGTCGACATAATAATCATATTTTTTTCTGCCTCCTGGACAGTCTATATTGTACTACACCTCAACCCTGCATCAACCCGATACCTATACCTATCTATGATAAATTGTGCTACTTTATACACATACATTATATGTGTATACATTTTAAGTAGCCTTCCCCACGATGACATCTATATTAATACTTAACATATGCATAGCTGTCGAACACATATGATTTCTTTATTTCTTACAAAAGCGTTTCTGATTAGAGTTGGCTGTTGTCCAAAAATAAGGTACACATATATGATGGTTATTTGTATATTGTACTATATGCGACGACAGAAAGCTGAGTAATGTTATGAAGTGTTCACCCACCGGGCACTGTAAATTGGTGTATAATATCAAAAATAATATTATACAATATTATATGGAAAAAGCCCCAACAATGTATTCATATTATATTAATTATATTTTAACCACATTAATACGCAGTTTCCTGTTTCTTGCTACTGAATATTGGACAACTCATCATTTACTTGAAGACGATGCTAAAATAAATGAAAAAAAATATCAAATGCCATGATAACGCGATATAATTACAGGATAATTTAAAATTTAAATAGCCTTTACCAATGGTTGAATGATGTTAAATGAGATGTTGTTTAATATCGATAAGTATGCTATTACATTATTCTCTTAAAAAAAAAGTCATATTATTCTTTAATTATACATTAAATAATTTAAGTAAAGAATATTATTAACAACTTAGTTGTTAAGGTTTTTTCTATATAAAATCTCACCAAAATTTCACTTGCTTGTCATAAGACTCGGTACGAAATTTCATGCAAACTTTTTTTTATTAAATGAGTTCTTGTAAGAAACTTTATTTATTATAATTTTCAACGATTAATTCAATTATATATTGTATCCACTACATGCTTGTTTTAATAGCACATGACAAATATTATTTTTTTATGTATATATAAATTATAGCTATATTTTTTATACAAATATTATATATTTAATAATTATTTACAATTAATTTAATATTATTTTGCAACACAAACTGTTTTCTTGAGTTTTATTTTTAATAATAAGATTTTGGATACTTATAAGTTATAACTATAATTTTTATTTCAATTTATTTATTTTATCTCGTTTTTCTTTTAACTTAATTTTAATAGTGTGTATTAAATAATATTTTATATTTTTGTATTTATATTTATAAATTATATTTTAATATAATTGTATCTTCATGTACTTAATTTAGTTACTACACATAGAACTGTATTAACCTAGAAACAAATTATTTATTGGAATTTTTTTCCATGAATAAAAATTATTATTATTGTTTATTCAATATAATCCGCCCCCAAGATAATATTAATTTATAGCTATATAATAGCAAATTCAAACAAGTTATTTCGATCTGACAAAGTATAAATAATATACAGGTAATCATAATATCATGTATTGCTTAGGAAATTATTATTATTATTGCCGGTCAAGTAGTTAATAGAGAACATCAACATGATGGAATTATCGCGCTAATATATAAACTATATAGTTATACTGGACACTGGTACACTCTCTCAACAGTGCGTGGTATGGTGTACTTGCTGTAGCACTAAACTGGGGAGTTTTTTGAGTGCGCCCTGAAATGATGTTTTTTTAATGTCCCAAGTGCGTCCAAAATAAGGTATCACCTGAGTGCATCTCCAAAAAAAAGGTCATATTTTTGATATAGCCCTAGTGCGTCTCAGTTTATTTAGTATTACTCAGGATGTCCCACGACGAGGTGAACTGGCTTACACCCCAAAAATATTTTTTTGATTCTTATTTATAATTATTTATTTTATTTTAGTTTACATTCTTGAATTAGGGTATGTGTTAGGGCAAGGTTATTATTTTTAAAAGTTTTTTTTTTATTTAACACAAATTTTATTTATTTTCATAAATCATTACAAAAGTTGAAATGCAATTTTCCCATCGTTTCCGGTATTCCACAACCATAGCTTTAAGAATAAAGTATTATAGTTTTAAATATTTGAACCAACATATTCGATCATTGTCAAATCACTCAAATCTGTATTTTGAAAGGTTATTTAATAATTTTATTTTAAATAAGATCTATAGTTGTGGACCGAGGATACACTTGGGCTATCAATATAATTTGTCGATATGAATGCGAACGCACTCGAGCTATTCACAATATATTTTTTCGATAAGACTGTGGACGCACTCATGCTATAAAAAAGGTAAAAACTATAAACGGGACGCACTCAGGATATCCCCTAAACTGTGCATCATTATAGTTTATATATATTTAAATAAATCTTTAAGTCCTCATTTATAGATTTTTACTTTTATGTTTATAAACATACTGGAAATGTGTTTACGTTTTATTTTTATGTTATACTTGCATTTATACCTAAAATAAAACTATGAATTTACATAATACCATTAATTTATTAATTCATTAACTTTGATGTGTTAAAAAACGCTAACCAACATAGTTTGAAAAGTCAGAAACGTCTAAATATAGTTGTCTTATTAGTACGTATACCACAAAAAAGTAAAATAATAAAAGCTTTTCAACTTGAGTTGCAATTAATTAGTGAGGAAAACGAAGCCCATGGGATTTTATCCTTTTTATATAACATAAAATACTTTATTAATTTGTTATAATTAATACATAATAAAAAACTCTAGAAAAAAGTAAAAATGTTTATTAAATTATTTTTTAAGTTAATAAGTATTCAAATAATGAAAAGTTTTTATTTATTTAAACCGGCTCTTGTCCTCATTAGTCATTATCTTTCAGGCTTAGGCCCACTTGGGACTCAATCCTTATCCGGGCTGTATACTCACTATACACGTACAGACGAAAATCGCACGCACGATTTGCGTTCGCGGTGACAAACGTTACACGCTCGAAATGAAAATGCTAGTGTTGAATCAATAAACTATCAAATTAATTTCGTCCATGGCGACGATTGACACACATTATATTTGACCCGTAATTCGTGATAATTTGTACTTTAAAATTAATCTCAATGTTTCTTGGTTAGCCTATGAGCTAACTATTACTAAAAGCGAATAATGCTGTATATTAGTTTTATAATAATGAATATTTTTTATAGCTTATTTTAGTTATTATTATTTTATCTTTAGTAAAAACAGTACTCTAAGTGTTTCACGTTAAGTGTTTTATTTTTCAATTAAAATTTGTACTCTGATTGTGTCTTTTTAATTTCTTACTGATTTCTCTAAACTTAAAAAATGTTACCATTAATTTGTTAAAATTAAAAAAAAAAATACGAAATTGTGTTTTTTTTAAAAACTAATTCACTTGGGTATTTTTCTGTAGTACCTGCCTACATAATAGAATATAATAAAATAATAATAATCTTATTAGAGACTGTGTTTTAATAGCTATTTATTGAACCATTTTATTATTATTAATTAGTTCTATACATTTCTGACATTATTTCTTTTGACTATAACTACTGTATTTTGAGAACTTGTTACTTTCTTTTAATTTTATTTAATCACTGGCAAATAATAAATAAACAGATCAATATATTTAACCCATATTATAAATTTACTGAAACCTACATTAGAATTAACTTACATTAAATTTTTATTATATCCCCGAAATAAATAAAATTGGATCTGTTGTTATTTTTTTATTTGTTTTTTAGAAAGATTAATTTTCAATACCTGATTATCGACTGCCGCTCTCTACATTAAGTATCAAAATTTACGTAAATCAATTTTTTTTCTAGGTTTACCTAATTAGCTACTATATATGGAATGTTTAAAAAATAACTATTACTTCATGATATTAAACTAAACGTAAATATACTGAACAATATCATGATTTGTAGTCGAGAGAATCCATATACGAAGCGAGTTTGAATCTAATCAGAATCTTTATTTAATATTAAGTACAGACTATGGAGTATGGATATATATATAGCTATTATTAATAAACGTGTATTAGTATACACATTATTATATTGAAGTATTATTATGTCGTACTACAACTATATATAGTCATACAGATATCTTAAATAATATGATGCACGCGCATAAAACATAATACAACAAAATATTAAATAATTATATTAGCGCGCGATGACCGCATTTTACTTTACGCATATTGCACAATATAATATTATTTATTTAGGTAAGTACTGTATATAATAAGTAGATACGCGTATATTATTTTACTCATTGAAATATTATACTCCGATTGGATGCGCGCATATATTGCTAGAGTAGGTATTATAATATTATTTATATTTATACCTATATATTATACCTATATATATGCATTGTGTATATATAAAAAAACTCTCAAACATCTGCTCCCTAGTTAATAGTTTTATACATGTGTGTATATATTATATACATATACACCGCGCGTATACGCGTGTCATATTATAGTTTGCACCCCTATGATTAAAATGTATATTGCGATTTTCATGGCAGATTCTTCAGTTTGCAGCTTGTACAAAATAATATGGGTAGGTACTAGGTAGCTGTTTCTACACGTTGGAAAAAATTACTATTTCCGATACTTGTCGTCCCAATCTAACCGCCCGCAGACGATCGTTCATATAATAGACGATGTTATAATATTATAATATAACAGTATCATTGGTACCTATACTTTTGTTGTCTTATTTATTTCATTTAAAGCAAGAGTCGAGGACGTGATAATCAAATTTTAATCCGTTTGATGGGTCAAATTATTAAAATTATCATTATACGTGGATACGGAGTTATCTCATATGAAATTATTGAGAGAAACCTCGCGGAAAATATTGTTAAAATATTATGTACTATTTTTAAATTATAAAAAAGTTTAATGCATTAGCGTGAAATTAATTCAAAATGTTGGATAACTAGGAGTATTGTCTTTTCGTGGTGTTCTTGGGGTAACGCTAAATGCGATACTCAAGTTCAAGTAATATATTATGTGTATATACAGCTTATAAGCTACTTGCTACTACTTTCATATATACTTACAGCGCAAAAACGCAAAAAACGTGAAAATGAATAAATTTATTCGAAATAGATCTAAACTATAGTCTAGACAAAACGAGAACCATAATATTGTGTAATAACGAAATTCGGACAAAACAAGTTCCGACAGTGAAATCGCTAGTAAAAATTGCTATTTTTTATATAAATTATAGATGTTTTTAATTTATATTACTCTAATACGCATATTATGAATATAATTTATGATATATTATTAATATATTATATATCATATTTTGTTGGAAATATGAAAATAATGATTTGTATTTATTTAAACAGTATGGCGCTATCTGGTTGTAAAATATACATTTCTCAATTAATAATGAACATAATATTATGAAGCATTTAGATAAATTTATAGTTTTAGGTGTTTTAACTGTATTGCATGTATATCATCGGTTAATAGTTATACGCGACACATGTATTAGTATATTAAAATCAATTTACACATTATATATTCGTAGATCATACTACCGTAGAACTAACTTCATTATCAAAATTTAATCAAATTATTATTTTTGCATTAAACTCATATCCACAAAAATAATCATTGTCAAGAAATTGAGTTGAAAAACTTTAAATACCTAGTACCTACTACCTATGTATGATAATATATTATATTCATAACTATTGGTATTTAAATTTATTTTGTGCTTAATTATTAATAAAACATTTAGTTATATACAACCAACAAAAAATATCACGGTAATTTAATTTTAAAAGTAGATATTTAAACCATAAAACCTAGTTTATTAAATTATATAAAAGTAAATATTTCCCTTGGATGTTTGAAATATTTAATTTAAACACCGAAAGTAGTTGAAATTGAATGCTTTATTATATTATAAGATATTATTTCTGAGAATTAATTTTCACCGAGAAAAACATATTATTCACAAGGTGCATTGTTTTCCGTGTAATGAAATCTCCATAGATTTATTTAAAGAAAACATTCTATACACGCAATATACACACATATAATAAAGCATAAATGTAAGTTATATTGAATATTTGAAAGGTCTAACCTCTACTATATATACAATTAGGAATGTCGATATAGATGTATAAACATTTTTTATTTATCTGCATCAACGCATTTTAGTATTTTACTTGTTTTTGATTAATTTATGCGTATAAACAGTCACAAACTCAATTTCGTGTTTTATATATTATATTTTATATAGCATACAAAAACTATGATTTATAATTTGTAAGTACATATAGTATACTAAACAGTAGGTAGTAGTGTAGTACACGATTATATTGTTATAAAGAATAATATTATATATGCTGAACTTAATTTGATTTTAATTTCATCTGTAAATTCATATAGGATATGAGCTCCTTAAAAATTACATATTAATAGCCTTATTCAAAATATGAAATTGATACATATATTTAAAGTAATAATACAATATACTAAGTATGAAGCACCTAACTAATTAATGAAAAAAAAAAACATGAATTCTTGTTAATTACCTATTTGAGTATTAGTTTTTAAATAGTTTTGTTGATAATGAAATGAATATTTTTATGTTCAAATATTTTATAAAGTATTTTAAATACTTTATTTTTTATCAAACTCTTTTATTTATAATACTGTAATTGTATATAAGTTGATAATAATATTATCATTCCGTACAAAATATTACAAATAAACGATAGGTTTATGTCGTGGGTAGGAAGACGAAAGCACTTATATGACAAAAAAAAAAACTCAATATGATGAATGCACTACATATTTTTGAAAAAAAAAAATGTTTTCTAAAATGTAATGATAAATAAATAAAAACACTTATACGAGTAGTACCTGTATTCTTAAATAAGCTATGATAATTTTAAAAATTAAGTTAAGTTATAATTCAAAAGACAATGCAAATATTTTATAGGGTTTTTTAAATGTAATATATTAATATATAACCACAATTTTACTATGATTTAGATAAAAAAAAATGTTAAAAAAAAATAGGTACTTTTATTTTTTAAAAAACAATTTTTTATGAAAATTCTTCAGTTTTCATTTCATTGAATTGCTTATTGATAAAATTAAAGGAGAGTTTTGAGTGACAAAAACTATTCATAATTTTAAACATAAGTTTAGGTAACTTTTAAAACTTATTACATATCGACAAGTGATTATGACTATAAAATTAAACATTTTTATCACATATTTTATCTATATAAGTACTCGTATATATGTTATTTTAACAATTTATACCTATTATGATTATATTTTTTTCATTAAACTTAAATTTTTAATTAAAAAAATTTAATATGCTGAATCGTTTAATAACTAATTAAATATTATAAAAACATTACATGTTAATTCGTTTTCAATCGTAATTGTTTTTTTTTAGTGAGCAATGAATTTTAGTGTGAATATTACTAATTTAAGTATTCTCAATCGCTCAGCCAAAAAGGTACGACGTTCTCAATCGTTCAATAGCCGTTGGCTATTGTAGGTATCTACCTAAACTTGTACAGCGTTGCCGTTGTTTACTAGCATGAAAATATTTTTGTAAAATGGCTTTTTTTAAATAATAACTTATTATTAATAAGCAATATAATTACTTTGACAAAGAGTTTGATTAACACATGAATAAGTTAAATATTTTGATATAAGTGGAAATAATTTAAATTAAATAATGTATTAATAATTATAGACAATCCAATAAAAAATTTAAGGTATGAATGCAAAAAAGAATAATCTATCATTTATTTCAATAAATATCGTTTTACATATGGACAAATTTTTAAAACAATTGTGTTTTTACAAAATTTAATTTGTTAGAATTTATTTTAACCGTTGTTAACAAATTCTGATTCAATATCTCAATAAATTGGTGAGTATAATCAATAATCATTAATTATGAAGTGAATGCAGTTCAAAAAAATTGAGCATCGAGTGCCAAGATAAAATTTTAAAAGAAAAGCCAGGACTCAATTTTAACACAATAAAACAAAATTATAAACAATATTTTCAAATAAGTACCTATACTTAACTGTTTTTAAAACTAATTATCTTCAATCTTCTTTTTAGAAGTTGTTTGTTTGATGAATAAGAATTGGTTGTTTAATGTCATTGTTGTAATATTTTAACTTTGAGTAACGCCAGTTTTGGTTACTAAAAAAATGAAAAAAATTATTCAAGAAATTAGAACAGTATATATATATAATATACTATATTTATACATAACTGCATTTATTCCACAATGATAATGTGGTATTGTATAGTAATTGCTGTAGGAAAATATATTTTGTAAATATAAGTCTCGGGTATATAATATAGTACCGTACGCAGCTAGTCCTACTCATGAACGTGTTCAGGCACAGCAGGCGAAATAGAGTACATATTATAAATAATAATATATACTATAAAGGCTCAACATCACAACGATTAACAACTGGAGAAAATCTTATGTTATTATTAAATTTTTTTTTGTCTAGGCCTTATTTATTTATTATTTTCAACTTCTAAACTCCAATAGAAATTACTTGTTGACTCTTGGCATTAGTCCAGATCATTATGAGGGTGACTTCGGCTTAATAATTTATTCGAATATAACAACAATTCTTCTACTTGTATGTACGTGGTTATTAAGTGAAACCTTTTCTTTTAACCAACACTAATGAAGTAATGTTTAGATAACCACAATATAATACATTTTTGTTCATTTTATACCAGGCGTGGATTCAGGGGGAATAGTAGCCCCCTCACCACGGTTTAACGTATCAAATATGTTATTTAATTTGGTGTATATTAAATTGTTTTAGTTTATGTAATCCAATATTAATGTATTCAGAGTCACAAATGTTCATATTTTTAATTTTAACGAACACAATATTATTGATAACAATATTGCAACCGACTGAGCGATGACGATTGTCGATTGCCAGCAGGCGCGCGGCGGCTCATATGATTTTGTTCTAAAAATATCTTCTATATACGACTGAAATATATATATTTATTCATTATTGCTTATCATTTCATCGCTATCTGCATAATAGTAAAATTGTTGTGTTCCCTATCGACTACAGAATAGTGAATACACATAATGCTGTCGACTGTTCGACACTTGACAACCGTCGATACACACGTATTACGTGTTTACTTATTTATAACCCGCCTCTTCCATTAGCGTGAACTGGATCGCGACTGTTTTATACAGAATGGCATGAAAAAGGTGAAATTGTGAAATCCCTATAGATGGAGAAAACCATAATCATTTCTGGACTTGTGCAACCAAAGTGGAAAAATTTACCCAATTAATGGCAATTATACATTGTTTGTTTTAATATCACATTACTAATATAGTTGAAATTGGTATTAGGAAATTAAAATTTGCCGAGTAATATTATTATTCAATATTTCAACTCTAATACCAATATAAACGTTTATTTTATACTCTGTGAGTGATGTAATTGATTAGATTAAATACTGTTTAGTATTAACTTATCATAATTTTAAAATGTTATACTTTTATCAATGTATAAATACGTAATACAGGTGCGTAAACGTGTTTAAATAACTTAACTTTAATTTTATTTCACTTAATAAATAATAAAATTGAATTTACTTTTCCGGAGTTATGTATGCTTATGAATCGTATTTATAATGTAAAACATTACAAAAGAATATCAAAAAGTATTGTGGTTGTTATTAAATATTCGTATTGCCTACCTATATTATCTACTAAAAAGTGTGAGAACCGCAACATCTGTAATGTTTTGATTTTTTTTTTGTATTTTTGAAACTATGAATTACTTATTCTTCTCATTCATTCAAAACTCAATAACTTATTTCTAAATTGCTTATTTTTTTTTTTTACAATATTATCAATAAATAATTTTTAAAAATGGCTATTTTTGGATTTTAAAAATAATGTAAATTATCGGAAAATGGTTGTATTTGTAATAAATTACATTAAAACTGTTATTGACTTTTCAAGTAATTAAAATGCCTATCTAGATCGGCTCCTGTGTATACCTATTGTTTATTAAATGTTTAAATAATATGTTAATAAATTGTAACGATAAATAAAGAAACAAACTTTTTAAAATCAAATTAAATTTACAAGTGTAGCAATAACTTTTGAAGTGTTTGAAAGAATTTGAAATACTTTTCTCAGAGTTTACTTTAATAACATATGGTATACAAATAGAATTGGAATAATTTTTTATTTTAGTTATTGAATATTTACTCAAATACTTTTTAAATATAGTATTTTAAGTATTTTATTTTTACAAAATTGAAAATAGGTTTATTATAATAGGTATTGTGATTGTAAATAAGTTCATACTATAGTTATAAAAGCAAGGACCTTTAGTAACGATTGATCACGAATTCGTGAGTTTATTTAGTACCTATTGTTGTATTAGGTACTTTAGAATTGAAACCTATAATAATAAATTCAAATGATTAAAAGCCAATAATTGCTTTTAAATTAAAAAAAATAAAATATTTTGTTAAAGAAAACATAGTCTAACGACTCTAACGAGAAATACATAAAAATACTTCTGCTGGGTCGCATGAATAATCACTAAATATTTAATTAATTAATAGTAGCTAATGGTCCCTTAAACATAATTTAATGGCCTATGATTGGTCCATTAAATTTTATTTAACCATTAAACTGATTATTATTTTCATAAGACCCGACATTTATCTACTAAGCACAAATACTGTAATACTTGATATCATTATGATTTATGGATTAACTAATTTTCATAAAATTAAGTGTTTTATATTTCATTTAATTCATTTTTTTCTAATATTATTATGATTTGCATTTGAATAATTATTAAGTAATTTAAGAATAATGCAATATCTTTATAACATAAATATTATATATTGTTGGTACACAATAATATTAAAATCTTATTTAATAGAATTATATTTGGAATTTTGGATATCAATATATCATGCATATTTTGTTTAAAGGTTACATGATATAATGGTAGGTATTTATTAATTTTTCACCTCGTAGTAATTTGTGTAATAATGATTTTTTACCATCTACCATAAAAATAAAAACATCTTTTAAATAATTTAAATTAAATCCTGAATGTACGTAAAACGGTTTTACTTACATGATATATACATCAAACATCAAAAGAATAGTGTTTTAGTGTTCAACTGCCATTAAAAACGATAAGATTTCTTATTCGCGGGGGATGGTAAAACTTTACAATTTTACAGCTACAATTTATACTTATCAAACATCGATTACATTTATTTGTTCGTTTTAATTAGCGTGTTGTTTTGAGAAATTGATTGAATTAAATTTCACGTATTTATTATTTTTAACACTCGTCTTAAAACGTTTTAAATCAATTAAATAGACACAAATTCATTTTAATGTAGCTGAATATAAACTCAGATAAGCTATACGTGAATATCTGATGCGTTATTTGTTTGATTTGTGTGTATTACATAAGCAACGTGTTTTTGTATGCATAAGAAGCGTTTTTAGTCTATAGGAAAAATTTGTTATTTTTATTCTTTTTATAACAATATCAATCTGTTTAACGAATTCTTATAAAAAAATAACATTAAATGTTTAAACTATAATAAGAAAAAAAAAAACTTTAAAAGTCATTAATATCATATATACTTTTACGATAGCTTACATTTCAATATTCAGTTAAAGTAGATTCGTGGTGCTTTTGAAAAATGGAAATCAAATCAAATTTGCCCATCACTAGTGACGACCACCACTGCTACTTATAATTTTATTGTAATTATATTAAAACGTTTTTCTCCTTAACTTGAATATAATAAAATACAATAAATAGCAGTTTGTGATTTCACTAGCATTAAACTATACTATGGTCTATGATGGTATACATTGATAATACCTACAGCATAAAAACACCTATATAATTTGTATATCATACACTACATTTATTATACAGCATTGTGAACCAATAATGCGTTCGTTTTACATTATTTAATATGATATATAATGTATACATATAATGTATTTTATAACTGGATATAGGCATACGAGACCAATATAAATTATAATAATAGTCCACTCAATTTAATTTATATCCCAATCCTATAAACAATTAACCAATAATTATAAGCAATAAACCAATATCTATATTCTCCTACGGAATATATTCAATTGTATTCAAACACAATACGAATATAATAATATGCATATTATATATAGTGCACATAGAAGGTACACTTTGCAGTTTATGTATGAAAACATTTATAATATATAGTGTTATAATACTTATAATAAACAAGTCAAACGTGGTTATGATGACTACTGTCTGCTATTTACCCGTATGCAATTAGTTTAACATCATACAGTTAAAATGAATTGAAATATCAATAAATTCTAATAAAGGTACCAGTTTAAATGTATATACTATGAACATAATAATATAATATGAGAATGTTTTGTAAAAGTCTTATACGACTGATAGCAAAAAAAAAAAAAATAAATAATAATAATGATTGTCGACTCACGAGTTACAATTATGCAATATAGTATATTTTATATATTGTTAAACAAAATGTGTTTCAATTACCTTTTTCACGAGTTCTCTATCTGTGCATAAATAGTAATATTCTCGCATATGAAGGTATTGAATTTTGCAATATTCTTAACTATTATTCTAAATTATAGTTGTATTACAGATGAGTGACGACTAATCATATATTAAATTCGTCACCATAAAAAGTTTGAAAATATATAGGTACATGAAAATTAATATTATATATTATAGATGTAGTTAATTATATACATTATAACATTATACACATTAATACGTACAGGGTAACCTAATCTAACTATTATATATATATATTTTATACCTTAGATGGTTTAACTTTTAAGATTGTATTTTTACCTACGAATACTTTTTTAAAATTTATTTACAAATAAATTTTGATTAATTTATGAGTCTAAAAAGTCTTTTTCAACTTATATAGAATATTCTGTGTGATAGCCGCGGTTTTTGTTTTAGTTTGGTGATTCTTTTGACAATTTTATAGTAGAATGTTCCTTCGGCTTTGTATAGTTTTTCGTAGAATTTTTTGAACTGTTGCGTTATTCATGTTGATAGATATAGTAGGTCCATATCATTATGTAGTTCTTTATTTCTCATGAAAAATCGGTTATTTAGAAAAGTTTGTAGTCGTTACATTTTTGTTTGTGAGGCATCTGTCCTCACAAATGTAAATGTACTGAAAGATGTTCAAAAATCGTGAATGAAAATTTTATTTAAAATGTCAATTTAATTTTGTTAACTACAGTTGCATTCGATGAAAGTTTAAGGAAGCTTTAAGACAATTTTGTTTTAACAGAGCGATTGCTTTACAGCACGTAATGTGACATTAAAATATATAAACGCGAATATAGAGGAAACTTTATAGATACACCCATTTAATTTTAGACACATACAAAATAAAATTAAAAACTTGTTCAGAAATAAGTAAAATTGTGAAGAGATAGATGTGCGACGTTTCTCATAAAACTATTTGTATTGTATACAAGGTTTTAAAACTTAAAAACATTCAACTACCTTTTTATCTACTATACATTTTAATGTCTAACATATAATATTGCAAGTGATACGTTAAAGAACAAATGTGTTCATAAAATAACATTCATTTGTGTACACAAAAAGTAACCTTTAAAAAGTATTGATTTTATTATATATTTTATACATAACGAATTATCAAATTTATGTACTATAAAAAGTAACTAAATATTCGAGAACGAGAAAAATGTATGGTGTATTCCATGAAATATATAAAATTGTAATTTACGCAAAAATAAGTATAGATAAGACATTTCTATTTGAAAATTCACACTAAAATATTTATAAAGTGTATAATATATTATATAATTAATAATTTAACTATATTTTAGATTCTCATCTATGGCTTAAATGTAATATTTCAGATTTGTTACGAACCATGTAAATGACATATATATGTATAAACAATAATTAATAATATTTTATTTTTTGAGTTATCAATAAAACCTATATTTTTATTTAATAATATATTTAATAGATAATAGATCTATGAGTTATAACATATTAAAATATGTGATAATGAGCAGAACTTAAATCGCACCACGGTCATTGTTTATATGTGTATTATTTTATTTTGCTTTATTTACCTGAGCCTGAATTATCAGGTATTGATATAATATCATATTATTTACTTTTTACTCATTTAAATGATACAAACTCGACAAATTTAAACAAATTTATGTTGTAATCTACGAAATAAAACGTTCACTTTTTATTTTGTTGCTAAATACTTGAAGTCAAAAATTATCTTAATTGAATGAGTTAAATATTATGAAACTCTTTTAGATAAGATAGACAACGTTAAACTATAAACTTAAAAGTGAAATAATCTATGACATTTAATTTAAAATTTAAATTTAGTAAAAAGGTAGGCAAATGGGTACCGTTTTGCTATACATTAGTGTCGAGTGGGTCATTGTTGAAGATATCTTAAATTTGAATTCAAAGATAAATTCCATTGTATACTAAAAGTGGAGATGATCTATCAGCCTAAGCCCTAAATTACGAAGTATATTTCATGATATACTTTTTTGATATAGCTATTAAAGTCATTGATTTTACTTTAAGTATTACGGCAAGTGGATATAAATTTTTCCAAAATAGTACGTTTATTACATAATTAGTATTTAATTATTATAATAATTTATATTCTTACTGTATTATATAAACTTATATAACTAGAAATATAATATTAAATTTCTGTAAATACTTTAAAACACTAAAAATAGACGATATATATCTTAAATTTAAAATATCATTGCGTTCAGTAAAATTCATAATAATATAATATACGTATAACGTGTAAGTCCCCACTCCACACGAATAATTTTTTATTCTATAACGAAATAATGTAACTATTTATTGTTAAAATACGTAATTTTCTACAAATTTGAACTTTTTAAAATGTCTATAAAAAATAACAGTATATATTCGTATATTTTTTAGATTATGTAGTTCCAGTATGAAATACGTATTATGAGGAATCAGGCACGTATACAAAATACAGTTTACAAAATATAGTAATAAAAATTGTACCACAACATAATAAAAAAATTTCTTCCTCGTTACTCATTATTTTTTAATGTTACAATTATTATACTAAGTATCTAAATTTTATGTATGTCATTTGTTCAGAAGTAAGTTTATAAGAACAATTATAATAATAATAAATAAAACTTTAAATGTTATAAATGTTATGAACAGAACAGACATTTATTTTATTAGTAAAATTACCTCAGTATATTATACTATTAAGTACCTAGATAGAAGAAAAAAATCAAACAATTTATGTATAAGTAATACATTAAAAAATTACAAATTAAAGTATAAAATCCCATTTTTGTGGTAACTTAGTAAATCTATCGATAATTTCTACCACATTTAAATCAAAATTTTAGTATATGTTTAGTAATGCCAATCCAGTAAGTCTAATTTCTCTCATATTGTTTCGTTAATACGTTTTAAGTCTTTGTAGAGTTGAGAATGACAGTTCAGCAGTAGCAGTTGTAAGTTGTAAGTATTGATTTAATAATACATAAATTAGCAATTTAATAGGAATTTTTGGACATCAATTGAGATATAAGAAAAGATTATTGACAAAATGTGAGTTTTCTAGGTATATAAAGGCTTATATTGCGATGTTCAGTTCTCACACGTGCGTAATTCTCAGTTATCACTTCATTCGACTATAATACTATAGATTATTATAAACTTGTATTTCATACCCGACTAAACAAAAGAAAACTAACTAATAGCTAGTAATAAAAATATTTTATAATAATAGGTATATAATTTGACTTAATTTTCAAAGAAACTATTTAGGAGGGGGGGTGAATCTCCAACCACCCCTTGCATACGTGCCTGTAAGGAATATTATATTATATTCTCAAAACTTGCTATAAAAATTTTACTACAAAATAATAAAATTGTGGTTTGTAAATTTCTGTAACTTTAACGAATTTTGTAAAAATTTGTACTTCAAATGCAAAAATGTACATATGTTATGTATTTTTATAATTTGTAAAAAATGTATATAAAAACAACTTAAGTAGTATCTTATATATAACTTTTAAGAATTTTTACCCTGCAGTGAATAAATTTTTATCAAAATTTATAAAAACAAAAAAAGATAAAAAAAACTCTAAAATTTTTCATGCTTATAAATAGCTCAAAAAAAGATAAATTATAATAAAAAAATTCGTTGAAAATCTCATGTTTCAACAGTAATTCGTTTTTAAGTTATAGCGAAATAAAAAAATAAATTTTGTCAAAAGCTAGTATAGTATAAAAATTCTTAATTAAACAAAATAAAAAAAAGAAATTGTTTATATTTGATCCTCAAAGTACCAACTAGATACGATTTTCTACTAGAAACAACCTTTAAAATTAAAAATTGAAGTATTTTTATTTACTCAAAAGGTGACGACAGACAAAAAGTAACACATATTATTTTATTATTATCAACTTACTTAGTTGATCTAATAAAGTATACTTAATTAAAAGTAATTTAAAAAAGTCTAATAAGAGTACTACAGTAATAGACATAGAACTGAGCATTGCTCATACCTAAATGTGAAAACTAAAAAGTATATGTTAAATCTGGAAATTATATGGTAAATACACATACAAAATTTCAATTATCATAGTTTTAAATATTTTATTTTATAGTTAAATTAGTTGATATTATTTATCTACTGATTTTTAAAACGACAAGTTGATTTCAGCGGTTGAGTAATGAGTATAGTCATTATAACTGACCCTGGTCTACGATATTTTAGTATTTATTTTATATTTTATATTATTGAAACATTAAAAATAATGTTGTCAAGTTATTATATAATTCACTTACAACCTACCAACCTTCATGGAGTTGTATGTATACTAACTACATAATATTGCAATATATAAATGTATGACATGTAAAATATATTTAAAGTATGATATTATATATATATATAGACGCGTACAACAAAGAATGCGAATATTTTAGTCGTGTTTATTAAAAGCCGCAATTCTCGATAACGAAGTGTGTGTGTGTATATATAAGGTAGGTAAATGTAAAAGCATGCTAGGAATTCAGGGTATCGCCCTTTATTATTATTATTATTATTATTATTAAAACGGACCCTCTGCCGTCGTTTGCGCACGCTACCTTCATCTGGATATCCGGCCAACGATTGCACCGTAAAAGCTGAGCAGGTCGTGATGGAGGAACATGGTATACGTGTATAATATTAAGGTAGTAAGTACGTGTAAAGGTGTGCGCGGCGAATTATAACTTATATAAAATCGTATTTAATGGGGACCGGGAAATTAGGAAATTTTTCACCACTTTATACTGCACCACGAAATATTTATATTTACGAGTATATGTATTTATACATAATAATATACAAATACGCAAAACACGTGTCGGCGAGAAGGAATTAAATCTGCAACAAATGCCACGAAAAATTATCTTTACTATCCATTTAATTTAAGTTAATCAGTAAGTTAAATTAGTAAGTTTAAATTAGCTTATAACTTGTATAGTATTAACTTGTTAAAGCCCAGTTTTGTAATATCGATGTTCGTAGGTGCAACTATGTATAAATGATTTACAGTTTCCATTAGGTATTTTATTTTATTCTTTTATCAACAATATTTTGAATAAGAAAAATAATTAATTACTTAAATAGTTATGAACAAATAATAATTAATAATTATTTATTATAAAGCAATACTCCTGCTATCTTTAGTGTTAAATTTATCAGTATAATATCTTCGGTTTTTACTTTATTTGTTAAATATTTTTCTTTACTTAACAGAGATTGATTTGAAATTTGTTCCTGTATCATCTTATTGATAGCCAAGTTTTGATTCGTCGTTTATATAAATCAGTACCGTATTATAAGACATAGGTGCATACAAATATACAATTAATAAAGTTATATCGTGGTTTTAAAAAATTATTTGAAGGTTCCAAGCAGTAAGCATGCCCACCCTTCAGTCAAAAATATTTTAGTAGTTGCATTTCTAAGTTTCCCCTATCTAGGGTACCCATATACCACTTATCATTGATACAATAAACGGCATGTGCAGGATATGTAATTTCCCTTTTCACTAAAAATATTGCACTTTAAGGCCAACACCACACAGAGAAGATGATGGCAAATACTCGCACACGCCAAAGCTTCTGATCGATAAAAAATTAGCATTTAAATGACAGTGAATAAAGATGTAACGATGTTGCGGTTAACACAATGGTATTTGCAGTTGTTAAAGTTGTTGGTACACAGATTTTTATATAATTCAAAAGTTTATTACCGATGAGCCATGAGCGTACCTATGCACATACTTTTAAATTTAAAAAAGAGAGGGCGGATGATGAAGAGAAAAATACGGAATGACGGCAAAAGAAACAGCGGGTGACAGTGGTGGGAAGGACGAGTGGAAGAGCAAGCGGTATAGAAATATTTGATTAGGAGTAATTTATTTTGTTGTTTTTATATTTTCATCCTAACGACAGTATATATGTTGCATATTATTATTATTATTATTATTATGATATCGTAATATACTACATAGTTGTAACAGTTGTGTTGTTGTTGTTGTTATTGTTGTTCTCATATTATTATTATTATTATGTGCTTCGGCAGCGGTGGCGAATGAAAGATGCGATATAATATACATATTATTATTATAGCCGAGCCGACGAAAGGAAAAAGGCCAGATTTTAGCCGGCGGCCAGGAAATCCGCGACGCATTCCTGGTGATTTTCCAGAATAATTCGCATACTCCTTCGGTTTCTTTGCCGAGTGTAATATTATAATAATAATAATAATCATTATTATTTTTACTATTCGTATTATTAAATACTCATATTTATAAACATAAAAATATGTGTACTGTATACATAAATGTTTGTGTACACATGCATCCCGCACACAAATAACCGTTTTTCCGTTATTAATATTTTTATAATAATGTACATCGTAACTTGTACGCGTCCGATTTTATATTTTATATCATACGTGTGTGCGTATTCAACATAATATTATGTGAGTAAATACTAAATACATCGGGTATCGTGTATGTGGTCCTCCGCCACCGCCCCGAGTATAATATATTATTATAAGTTATTTAGCAAATATTTCCCTATGGTTTAGCCCCAAAACGGTTAAGCTGGCCGTATAATTGTTTTGCACTACACGCACACGCAAAGTATTTTCAAATTCATGAGAGTACGTCTGAACCTCTATACGGTGGTAATATTTATGTATATATAATATATAATAATTATATAGCGAATGTTTATTGTAAAAGCATCAGAACGTTACACGAAGAATATAAACTGATTTTGAATGTTTATACATATTTATCGGTAGAGATATGAAAAAATCAACATAGCACAACATATCACTTATCTACGAAATCATTGGATCCAGTTTCCAACCAAAAACGTCATCTCATTTCTGTTAAGTATCGAAATAGATAAAAATATTTATAACAATACAAATATTTATAAATTAATCTTTTATTATTATGTAGTTGTAAATGTAGTTATGTAGAATAGCGTGTGACCTTTCTGTCGAAGATTATAATGAAAAAAAAAACCAAGATAGCACATGTAACGGAATACTCCACAAATTGTTTGTATACCCTCAACCTCCATAGACAAAGATTTAATTTAATTTTCGAAAGAAGGGGATTTAAAATTATCTTACATGAAATAAGTTAATTATTAACATAAAAAAAAGAAGGAAAGTATTGGTAACCACTATACTGTACAGTAGAATTCGAGTATTTTGAGTTGGTGTTAAATTTGAAATCAATGAGAAATCATTCAATGCGAAAAAGGATATGGAACCAAAATAGCCTATTTACATACATTATACTAAGTATATTTATAATACTATTAAAGTAATTTAATTAGTATCTACCAAAATTTTTGTATTACAACAAAATAACTTCAATCTTTCAATTATTCTTTGTTAAAATATTTAATTAAGTTTATATTTGATCTTCAAATGTCTATAAAAATAAAATGTAAATTATGCAAATGTTGATAATTTTTCGAAAAGAAATTGAACTTTAAATGCTTATAAAAAATGCTGTAATTATTTATTTTTGATTAATTAGTTCTTTGAGTATTAAATTTTTACGAGTCTGTAAAATTTTTAGTGCCGAAAAATTTTAGTATAATTGAAATGGTGGTATAGAATAGAGTCTATAATCGTGAATCTGAATTGTTATTTACTTTTTTTTTTGATAAGAAATATCATAAAATATATACATTAAAAGTTGCTAGTTAATTAATGTAAAGATTCATCTGGATATTCTATAAGAGCTTAATTGTTTACGATTCATTTTTCGCAGTTATATTTAAATATATTCATTTATGATTTATTAGCTGAGCACCAGGAAGAAAAATTAATTATAATACAACAATAGTAATAATTATAATACTTATAATAATATAAATAAAATTAACAAATGTTGAACAACTGCACCTATCTAAATTTATAAATAGTTTTGGCTAAGAATTAAAGTTAAATTTAAAAGGTGGGTCTGTATTTCTGACAAATGGTATTTTAGATTAAACTCTTATTTTGTATAATTACTTTTGAATTAAGGAGTGTGAAAAGGCATACATTAATGAGAAATACCTATATTCATATTACACGAATTATAAATTATGATATTTATGTCCTATTTTATACTATATAATGTTATAATTTATTATACATAATTATTATGATCTATGATGATATTTATTGATCTTACCAGTTTATTTTTCTTCTCATTTTACATTAAAGTTTACCAAAAAGATATATAATTAAACTTTTAGTTTATTTGATGAGTGAACAAATAGATTAAAAAAATCTATTATAATATTTGTACACAATTATTAATTATTATAACTTTTGTCGCTGTAACAATTGACTCTGTAATATAAGTATCTAACATTTTAACAAAATAAACACTTTGCCTCGCCCTCAAGAAAACTGAAATCACGCTTCTGACTTAAGGTAAGTTTCGTTGTTTTTGCTATATCTTACAATTGATGACCATATTGATCAGTTTCAACAACTACACAGTGTTCAAGAAAATAAGTAGTTACAAATCTTTTTTTTTAAATGCTATGTTAAACGCATCATCCCGTTTCGATGTTTTTAATTGTATACACTGTCGTTTATGTTAGTCGTATATTGTTGCTGTATAATACACCAAAAGTATGTATGATATAAGTATATACGTTCGCACTGATGTATCATTTGCACGAGCACGTTTCCACTGATCGACCGGCACGAAGGAAAGAAAATTGAAAGAAAAAACGGGATTTAATCGAAAACTTCAACAACGCGGAAGGAAACAATTTTTCGGTTCGACCGCGTCTATTATTATCAATTACTATACGTCTATACGACGATGTCGTGCGCTACCTACACGATTTAGGATTTAATTCCGACACGCGAATTTATATTATATATAAATATATATATATATATATATTAAACCGCGCGACGCATTGATGTAGCGACGATGACAGTCGTTTTCTTTAGTAAACTTTAAATGGTATCTCTGCGCACCTTTCGGTAAAAGCACGTGTAAGGCATAGTAAGTACAGGTTTCGCATTTTAACCATGCCGTGTACACTAACGGATAAAGTGAGTTTTTTCATAATGACTTTTTCTTGAAGCTTTTACATTTTTCTATAACTTGTATTACCCGCAGGCAATTACGTTGCCTTTACCGTTGATTAAAATAATACTTATCAACTACTACTAGTCTCTACAGGTGCTGCGGCTCTATATTACATAGGTGTTCTCACTCCACTCGGAATTTACAGGTATCTATAGTGGACGGTATATTCACAACACACATCATGACCTTTTGCTTATAATCCCTAATAATATAGGTAAGTGCTTTTTATAATATATTGATTTTCATGCACTTATTAATAAATGACGAATTATAACACTTAATATAAATTCTATAACTGATAAATAATTTTTGATTATTCGTTATACTATAATTTTTAATATTTTAGATTCTTGGTGCAGTTATAAAAAAATGTCTATAGATATATATGTATTCATTTTACATTATTGTCCAGTATTCTTTTTATTTTATTTTTATTTTTGTGTGGGTCTATCTCTAAACTTTTCATAGCAGTAAAAATTTTCTAAACTTCAACTTCTACTTCTTACAACTTACAACCATTTAAAAATAGATACTTAAAAACATGGTATGTACAATTTTATTTTTACGAAATTTTAAATTGAATATATGTAAGCAAAAATTTACAATTTTAGTTATTTAGTTGTGGTTTAAAAAATATTATCTGTAGAGACTTGAAACTTCGTCATCATTGTATAGATATTATTAATAACTAATAAACACGTCTATAAACAAAATTATATATTTTTAAAATATTAGAACAAACTACCATGTAACTAATAATTATAGATACTAGTTGCTACTATTGTATGCGCAGACAAAACTAAAATCAAGTACCTAGTTATTTTCCTAAAACAGCCATAGATCCTTTATGTTTATGCTATTGTAATTTAATTTTACGAGCAATTGTTTAAAATATAATGTAACTTACAAATATCTCTGCTGACTCCTGAAAGAACGTTATTATGTGTAATGACGTGCTATATGTATATAAGAAAAAACTGATAACTTACCTATTTAATAGAAAGACTGTGATTAAAGGAAGGACAAAGGAGCACATTTATTTTTATAACTTATTATTTTTCTTATAATTTAACGTTATTTTTTAGAGCTATACCGGTGGGACAAGAGATACCATTGTTGACTATTTATGTCGTCCTACATAAATACTTTGTACTCCAGTTAATATATGGGTATAATATATCGATTGAATATAAAAATTGACTTTCTTTTTTTTATATCTTTAATTACTCACGCTAACGTCCGAAGAGTGTTTATTATTATAGGCAAGTACCTACGCGTGTTTTACAATATAGAATTATAACAGACGCATATATCTAGGAAGATTCACGAAGTATGCTTACCCTCATTTATTTCTTTAAAAAATACATTTATATATTTATTCTCGGGATTAAAATCGCTTCTAAAAAAAAACTGTATTGCTTATAACGCAGTAGCGGATCTGGAACTCATTTAAGGAATTGAAATCATAGAGTAAGTACTAAAAATGACGTAACTGAAAATTAATTTCCGGGAGGAAGGTCCACATATGTTTTAATATGTTTAAAGTGTTTTCTAATAATTTCAAGAAGTTCTGGTTGTTCTAGACAACCGGATACGTCCTCAATTTAATAGTTCTTTTTAAATCGACATTTAGGATTTAAAAATTTGTTTTCAATAATCCGATCTTCAACATTTTTCTGTATAACATCCATGAATGATATGACTAAATAATTCTGTTTTATCTGTTATCGTATCTTTATTCAAAAATTACTATAACCGTTGTCTATCACAATAATTATGATTATAACCAATTTGTTTTGAACAATTTATTATATTTTTATTTAAATTCGATAATTTGTATTGATAATCAAATTTATCAAATAATAAAATTTGATAAAATATTCAAAAGAATATATTTTTGCGTATCATTAATTAAGTTTGAAGTTATATGTAGTTACGATTCGATTGCCACTTCACCCCCTCTCAAATCCGCCACTTTTATAGCGTAGATTATATACTCATTACTAGAATTATTGGAATTTTTAGTAAATATATACTATACTATAATATTACCTACCTTAAATATCGCTAAAAATAGATACATTAAAAATATTTAAAATTAAATTTCTAATTTCAATTTTCTGAATCATGAAATAAATGTTAAGCTTACTCTGCTATTTCTAAAACATTTTTTTTTTTAAATATGTAATTGTTAAAAAATCCCAATCTTGCTCATGAATATTTATACATTATGTGTAGGTATTAACTTGTGTTAATATTATTAAATCTTAATACAAATGTTATTAAGTAATTTTTAACATTGAAAGTTATCTATTCCAATAACTTTACAAAAAAAAATAGAAACTAAGTTTAATAAATTAATAGCTATGATTGATGAATCTAAATATAAATATATTTAAGTGTCACATTGCCTGTAAAAAAATAAATAAAAAAACAATTTAAAAAAAAGCTATAAATAAATAATTTTCGAATTTAATATTTATGGTTGCCTCTCATTATCATAAAATCTTCTAAAAGTTTTGAATATAAGTTTATGTGTATAAATGATATTCACAATAAATAATCAATGCATGACAGTCATTATTTGAAAAAATAATTTAAAAATAGTTGGAAAATTAATTCAGCTACAAAAATAAAAAAGTTTGTCTAATTAAATGGTAAGAAAATGGGTAACGCTCTACTGCACATGAGGTGTCAGTGAGTAACTGTTAAGGGTGTCTCAAATTTAAATTTAATGATATATCATTGTGTATGAAAAATGATTTTGAGCGAAAGCGGTTTGTCTATGCGTCAACCTTATCACTAAGTATATTTTATGAAATATTCAAGTCATTTATTATATTTTTACCTATATTATAGTATGATGAAATAATTTTTCCGAAAATATTTCGCATTTATATAATTATTTTATATTTATACCTTATATTATATTAACTTATAACTCAAAATTTAATAATATGTTTGTAAATAGATACCGTAAAACAGTAAAAATATGTTCATATATTAAACAGATAATAATTTTAAAAAATAAAAAATTTCATTGCGTACAGTAAAATTTATAATCTACATATTATATAAATGTGAAAACGAAAATCTTTGTCATGCATATTCTCTGAAACTATTCACCCGATTAACTATATTTTTATTTAATGAAAGAGTACACCGCAGATCAGAATTTTAAGCATATTTTTGATTCTATAAGTTAATAAAAATTTAGGCTATTAATTTTTTAAACGATTAGAAAATACCCATGTAAGGATAATTATTTTGTATCCGTTGAACCAATTACCTATTATTAGTTATTATTAGATATTAGCATTTTACTTAGTGATATAGTTTAACAGTATAATATGATATATTCCTTTTAACAATTCAGAAAATACTCGTCAAATTTTGATTTAGACACTTGAATAAAAATGTTCAACAAATGTATTTTCTTATTGTATAGAATTTAATAAATTCATAGAGAAATGGGAAATTGACGAATCGCTTTGTATATTATGTGTATATTAAACATACTTTTTAAAAGTTAGGCCGATACTTGTTTTATAAAAAATTAATTTGATATTTAATATTTCTATAAATGTACTAACTTGTATTAATATTATTAAATCTTAATACAAATGTTATTAAGTAATTTTTAACATTGAAAGTTATCTATTCCAATAACTTTATAAAAATAAATATTAAATTTTAATTAAATATTAGGAACAAAAAAATCATATTATTTCATCACATAATTGTAACCGATAACGTATAAATATAATACTAATTATTTAAAATTGACCTTAACATTATACAGTATTATACAACATGCCTGATACATACATATATATAATATATTGTATTCATCTAATTATTAAGATTATCAATCAATGTAGTTTTTAGAAGACAAATAGAAATAAAATTGTACAAGTTGTATAACTCAGAATTCTATATAAATTATAAATTTATGGTGGACTGTATTTGATAAAATAAAATATTAGAAAAAAAAAACTATAAATGAGCAATTTTTCTTTGAACCATACACAAATTACGCAATTAAACAAAATATAGTCTAATTACGAACTCTATGCGATAATTGTATTAAGTTATAAATGTTATAATAAGAACATTTAATATGCACTGATAGAATACTGCTAATAATTAATAGCATGATGACAAGCCAAATGTTTAACTATTTATATATGATTATTATTAACAAACTCCGATGTCTTCTCAAATTGAATATTTGACTTAATACCAAACTTCTTCCATATAAATACGAGTACAATGATGACCTTATTCCCAACTTTATCTAAGTATTCAACTATGTGGTGTAGGTAAAATATCAAATATCGTAATATTTCTGTTTTCCAATCAATATGCCTTCATCTTGTAAGTTGTTGCCAATGATTCTTAGCGCTTAAACAACCTCATTTCATCCACAGACCTAAAAATTCTAATAATTTCTGCGCTTTACAAATAATTTAATAATAATACTAAAAACTAATAAGTTATCTTCATTCGATTACATATTCAACCATTCTCTCTATTACTATTCCTGAAAATTCAACTCATTAGTCTTTAAATTATCCATCCAGCCCATATATAGCCGTTACATCATATATTCGTGCTTTATTACTTTTACAAAAATTTAGTCGATTTCTTAAAAAAATATGTATATATTGTATATACAATTATTATTTCTGAATAGTCAAATATTTGATCACATTTCAAAGCGGTGACTTAAATTTTAAAATCTAAATAAAGCGATGAATACCCATGTTGGTTTTACAATAAAGCACTATTACATTTTTTTTCATGTCCAAAGATACGTTTTGAAGCAGAAAATTGAATAGAATCTTAAAAATTGAAGTTGATTTCTAGTAAAGCATTTTGTACAGTTTAGATATTTTAGATAGTTGATACTTTGAGGGATCAAAGGTAAAAAAACATTCCTCAATTTCTGGTTATTTTCTTGAAAATAATTAGAGAAACCAATATCTAACGGCGGAAATTAGAAATATATATGGAACACCAGTTTCGATTTGTCGATTAAATCAATTTTATTTATTAATTTATTTATTTTTGTTACACAGAAAGGAATAACTGTAAAGATAAAAAAAAATGCACCAAATATTTAAACTGATCGGTAACACGCGTATTCTTTTTTTTTTTTCAAACCAAGTTTAATTTATTAACTAATACTGGTAAGTACAAATTAGAAATTCAAATATAAATGTAAAACACGTGTTTATACCCATCAAAGTCTGTTGAAAACAATCTGAGGTACCTATTTTGTGTACAATATTCATTATACATTAATAAAAGTATTGTTTCAAAGGAATCGGCACAGTTAAAATACAAGTAGAATCGTTAGAACTTCGATTTTTTGTCTCCTATCAATAGAGTTAAAAGATCCAATAAAAAATAATGTACATATTTAAATATATAATTGATAAATAATTTAATTAGTAGAATAATTGAATAATTAATATGATAATTTACTAATCAGTTATCAGTTAATCCATTTACTTTGTTTTTCATTATACAATATATTATACTGACAAATTATAATTATTATTTATCCCTGTTTAAACTCTGTTAAATTTAAATTGTACAGATTCTTAACATAGTTATATTATATGGGTTTCTTGACCAAATACAAAGCTTAGGTCTAAAATTATATCTAATTATAATAACTATTTTATTTTTTGTGAATAATAAGCAACTTTATAAACAAATAAACAAATATTCGTTTTCCATGAACCAAAAAATCTAAGTGCTCGTCTATTTATAAAATATAAAATTTAAAAATTTAGCTTCGAGGCGCACATAGTCGAGTATCTCATTATACCAAATTTTTGAACCATAAGTGCGATAGATTTAGCTGAGGATTGCACACACAAACAAATTTCCATTTACTAATAAAGAAAAATGAAACTATAAATAAATATATAAATTCGTCAGGTTTTTGAATCAAAAAGAAAATCTGCGTATAGAAACGTATAAAATTATTATCTATAGGCATAACAAAAGTTAAATATTAATTTACGACGGAGTTTTTAACAATTGACTTTTTAAATAGAGTAACGCGAAATCTAATTTAAATTTCTTCTGTCAATGAGTTTCCCATCGAGTTCAATAAGTTGAGGCAATGAAGTGGTGTCTGTATTCTCGCACGCAAGAATGCAGTTTTGCATAATCCGTCTTTAATATATTTACTATAGAGTGTAGACTCACACTCGTTTAAATTACGTCTATTTCAGCTCAATCATCAATTCTTTTTCTTTCCTTAACCTCGACGATACGACATATTATTATATGCTATACGTATTTTTCAACATTTGGGATTATTATTATAGTCATTTAGAAATTCTCCATGCACATTGCGTATAAATATATGCATAAATATATAATATACATATACAGTATTACAACGAGATAAAAACAACGTAACGATTATAATGTAATAATTTATAATCGTTTGATGAGTTTTGAGAATTTTGTTTTTAATTATAGTCGTTATTTATATACTACAGTGATTATAAATTAATACCAATAATTTACACATTGCAAAGTGTTGCAATGATAAAGTATTTACGGTGGGTAGGTAAATAGTAGGTACATTTACCTATAATATTTAGTGAAGAAGCTTAAAAAATACGAATACAGCGAGTATTATTAGTGTTTTTATTAAACAGTATATTATTGTACACTTAAAAGCAATAAAAATAATTAGAAACAAAACCAAATTGTTGGTATTATTTAGAATTTTCGATTAACTATACTATAGAGATAAGTGTCTATTTTATCATATACAAACTTTAAACATATAATTTCAAATAACGATTTTTGATGTCTTTTAATTGTGCAGTTAAAATAAAATTATTAGCTTTTCATTTAATTTTTACGTCTTTCCATACATTTCCAAAAATTTTATGATTTTATGAGCAATTAAAAATGTTATAGTTCATCAATAATACGAAATAATGAAAATCCAAACATAATACTGCTTTAAAGTTTTTTGTTTTTTTTTTATTATTTAAGAAAATTTACAATCTGTATACAATTTATATAATAAGTAAATATGATGAGATGAATATTACAGGACATGAAAATCTTGAGGGAAGGGAATGTCCAGTGACACTACTTCCAATTTAAACTTAGTGGGGAAGTAACTTTATAATAATAGCACTAGACATTATTTAATAAATCACGCGGCCATTTGCGTTTGAGACGTTTGAAAAAATTAAACTAATATTATTTTAAAGGCAATGATTTTATGACAATCAGGAATTAGTCTCTAATTAGTCATCAAAAAAATGGCACATAATTATAGACAAACAAAAAATATGAGTTTATTGTATATATTATTATGATTTTTTAGATTTTATATAAATATTTTATAACTTCATTGAAGTAGGTACTAATATACTAAAACATATTAGCCAGCATATGTAATGCCAAATAAATATTCATATTTTTGTATTTTTAAACAAATTTCGTAGAAAACTACTTGTAATTAAAATTTATCAATTTATCAAATAATATACCGATGTTTTGCGCGTTTATTATATCATTTTTAAATGAATAACGGCAACGTGATCTTGTATTTCTCTAAGACTTTCGTGTAAAAAGTATATTTTTTACAATTATTAGTAAACTTATGTTTCTGAGAAATAAAATGTCTTTATTCACTCGATTTTCATCATAAAACAATTTTCATTTAATATGTTATATTAATATTAATATTGCATATTTTAAGTGAATAATAAGACGATATATACTTTCAGTGTACGACGTACGAATATAATATTGAATTAAATATCTACACAAATTATAAAATATAATTTACATTAAGACTGGCTATTAAATAATTATAAAAAAAAAAAAATCGGTTTACACACTTCTCTTTAATATACATACAATTTACTATTTCAATCATTATATTATTATATTATGTCAATAGATTAAATGATAATTTCTGATAAAATTGTTATTATATGTGACCAATAAGTAAACATAGATTTAGTAGTTTATATGTTATATATATTTTACTCGATCGGAATATTTTATAATACTAACATATATTTCAGGGTAGTCCTATAATTTTAATTTAATTTAAATCTCTATTGTTCGTTTAACGATTATTATTCCGTAGCACCTTTTTTTCTGAATCAACGAGTATTATGTTTAATTCATTTTTTTTGTTAATTTAATTTTTAATTATTTCATGTACGCGTCGCTATTGTTCGGTTCTTGACCTTATCTACCTTAATAAAAATAAAAATAAATGCAACTAAGTATGAAAAATTATAAAGTTATAATAAAAAAGTTTTGAATAAAAACTCGTAAACGAGATATAAACTTTTGTTACTATTCAATTAACTAAATTACTTATTATTACAGTACTAAGAGTAATAAATGATAATTAGATATACACCAATCTGTACGAATCACAAATAAGCAGTATTTTTAATATTTTTTTCTCAACTCAAAATACTAATCAAAATTAAACCCTAGAGTATAATTAGCATTAATGGTATTGAAATTAAAAACAAAACAAAACGAATGTTTGAATGAAATTAAGAAATACAATTTACTATTTAAGATTTAACTACATTTACTAAGTTGTATTTATATTTTACGTCAAGTAATATAAGTATTTTCTTTGTATTAACAGCAGGAATAGAATGAATAACAATTCACCATTATTATTATTATAATTAATAGTTACCAAAATCGATAAGTCAAATTACAAAAAGATCAACATTTCAAACTGGATTTAATATGTTCGGATAGAAAATGGAATGACTCTTTGAAAATCGGTTTATATTGGTCTAATTATTACTCTAATTGCATCATCCGTACTAGAAGTTTATAATTGGCAGAACAGTCGATATTGATGGATAAATAATTTTACGTCATAAATCAAGTTATACAATCTATATACGTATGTATGAAAAATAAAAATTGAAAATAATAATCTGTAAAACTCGTGTATCATTTAAACTATTAGAATAATAGCACACACTCAGAAAAATCCTTGTTAAAATGTTAATACGAGTAGTATATAAATTATTAAAAAAATTAAAATACTTAAAAAATGATGCCAACAAAAAATAGCAAAAATATTGTTTACAATTACTTTAAATATTGAAAAAAAACAATATTTTCAATTAAATTAAAATTTTCTGAATTATGAACGTACTCACCCTGTATTTGGGGCATAGGATGTATCGCGTGGAGGATTTGGTAATTTTCCTGCAACATAATTAAACTGTCAAGCCCTCGAGATAGGTACTTCGGATCTAAATATAGGGCTTCGTGCGGAGATCGTGTCTTCTCTTCTAAAATGTTTTCACCAAAACGACATATTATAAATTTGTGTGTCCATTTATCGTTTTTACTCATTCGACGTGTCGTGGACAGCGAAGACACGCTGTAGGTAAAGAATATCTTTGCTGCACTCGCAATTCTCTGTATTATATTGTTTATGGTACATTATAGGTATACGTAAGCTATAACTATAGTATGTATATATATATATATAAATGCGTATAGCTGTGTACTGTATATTGCACATCGTCGTCGTTTTCTAGAAAGTAGAAAGACAAATTGGGAAATCCAATTACTCGTGTGCTTTATTGCTTCCTGCACGGAGAGTTTGGCAACGTCCATTTGTCACTCTGTCACACACGCCATGTATGCAGTGTAGTATATACATATATGCCATATATATACCATATACCGCACGGCGCAGCAAGTATATTTTGTCGTCAAACTTCGGTTCACATACCCATGTATAGTCAAAGTTACCCTGCACAATATACAAGTCATTACAACCTATATACCTGTGCATGCTTAATATGGGTAGTTTTTAATTTGCCCTAAAATAAAAATATGTAATTTGTTCTATTGCGGGTAACCTGAATAAATTGTTGATAATATTCACTAAAATAAGAAAAATAAGAGTATGTAATTTGCACTTTTGCACGTATTGTTGAAAATGATTTTTAAAATTAGCACAAAAATGCACTCTACATATTTTATTATCAAGTATGTAGTTTTTTTTAATTTTTATTGATATTTTTCATTATCTGAGATGATGCAAATTACATATTATTTTTATTTTTGTGTAAATTACAAACTTAATTTAAAAATGTTAGCGCAAATTACAAATGTATACATATTTTAGTATTTAGGTGACTATAGCCATATTATAATATAGCTTTGTTCAGGTTTTTTCCCCCATTTGATATCATATTATTATTAATTAATAATGTAAAAACGTATAAATGTTTGATCACTAATCAGTAAATATGTACATTGTATTTAATTGTTATAAACATACCAAGTTAGCAAGAAACTATCTACCTAGTTAAATATTTTATACGACTGGTTATTACGTCAGTAAAACAGATGTGACCTGGAGATGTAATCGGCGTAGACACGTGAACATGTGGACATTAGTACATTACATTAAACTTCCTTTTATAATATAATGTAATATAATAAACACAATAATAAAATGTTATAATTTTATTGAAAATTTCAGTTACGCTTCGATGGCTGCAATGTAATGTGCAGTTTGTGTAATGAAAAAATAAAAATATATAATTTTGAAGACATAAGTGCGGCTATTTATTATAACCGGTTCATCCGTGATCCTTGTATTTGATCGCTAATCGCCAAAATCATGGAGTGAGAATTTACCATACCACTCGGAGGCAAACCTCTACGAGAAAAGTCTTTTCCCAATTTATGAACGATTCTATCACAATATACCGTTCTGATCTAAATAAATATTTTATACCATGGTTATTTTATGAACGTTTATTACACTAAATAACTGTACTGTCTGTACTACATACGTATTTTAAAGAAACTATATTTTAATTTTTAAATCAACAAAAAAAAAAAAAGAAAGAAAAAAATGTTTAAAATAAACGCAAAAACACAATAATATTAATAACGATTATAAATATTAATACATATTATACACACCTATATGAGAAAATTATACGCAAAGTGAAATGTCCGCGCGGAATGTACATTTACGTATTACGTATTAAATTGAAAATTATTTAATAAATATGTATGCAGTAGCAGTACAATCTATTAAACGTGCATGTAATTAAAACTGAACAGCTTCTGCAGATGGGATAACGACGAATTACTGCTATTACTGCAATAAATAATAATCATTATTTATTACTTACATTTGAAAAAACAAACGACAGAATAAATGTTTTATATAATATATTATTAATATTTTAGATACTGTTCAGACTTGAAGACTAAATTATAATAGCTTACGATTCTAAAACTGAAGGAAGGTACAAACATTGAAGAGTGAAGCATATGTTGCGCATAATAATAATACATCGCTTTTCGAGAACTTTAATACTTGTGACTTGTGATCGAAAAATAAAAAACGAATCGCGCCTGCCCGGATGACTAACAGCAGTATATAACTGTATTACACGTATACAAGTATGTTTATTATAATTTATTAGAGTTAATAAGTTTTGATTAGAAAAAGTTGACCTTACCTCGATTACGCCCGAGACATAAAAACTGCTTTGAAACATTATTTACATTTTAAAGTGATGTTTGCGTAGGTATAATATTATCGAAGAGAAAATCTGTCGACGATTGATTCAAAATTAAAAAAAACCTGCGACCCACATACACACGCGTGTATCGAACATCGGGGTGATAGGTATCTATATGCGTAGGATGCATTTTAAAATTCCGAACGACCCTTTTTTTTTTCATGCGTTACCGCTGCGAAAATCGTCTTGTAAATCTGCTCATAATATAAATGAAAAACCCGGAGGGAAACCTAATGCGCACTCACAAAAGCTCCGCGAGCTTGTCGATGTCGCATACACGCGTTTGTTATACTCGTATTATACATTAAATTATTATTACTTTATTATAAAAGTCGTGCACGCGTATGAAAGGCGTGATGACGAGCCCAAACGAATGTATATACTTTTATAATGTAGCGCACGCGAACGATCACCGAGAATGTGTGTACCGACACGTTTTTTTATCATAACATGCGTACAGTTTTAAATTTACCTTTACAATTGTTTTTACAGAAATAAAAACTCTTGCAGAGTGGTATTATTTTGAATTTAAACTAATAGCGGCGTACAATCGCCATTCTGAACGTTGTGACGGTCATCACTCGCAGTGTATGAGATGACATTTTACCAAAATCCGTGGGTTGTGAATGTGGCCGGAATAATCTGTGTGTGATTATAATATGTATACAGTGTCGTACACCAGGGTGATTGCCGATATCCACGACAGTTGATGTTTAGTAAAATATGTCGGGGCCATTCTCTAGACTCTAGACGGCTGAATCCCGATATATGCGACGAAGCAGCAAGGAACCGATTAAGTTATTCCATTGATAATTGAAACTTTTAATCTGTGTCTATAGGACGTAGTCTTATAGTCCGGATTTTACTGCAATGTTACACGTTACGGTTCACTGGGTAGGCAATAATCTGATTTTGTTACACGCTTCTTATTAAATTGTGTGTGTATGGTAATTTGGGTAGGTACTAAACCCACGCGACGGTATAATAACAGAGCAAATATTAGGTGCAAAACTAATTAATTGTCAATAGAGAAATTTTAATTTTATTAAAGCTAAAATAATCGAGAGTCTGAATTAAGACTGAAATACCAACATATTCACTTAATAGTAAATATTAAATACCTGTATTGTCCATGTCGACAATAACACCGGGTACCTACCTATAACTGTGCTCATTCGTAGTAGCATGAGTAAGAATTTCCCTCAAAATTCACCAAAAATCTCTGGTAAATGTCATTGGTGAACGGTGAATTTCAATACTTATATGCGGTACGTGGTCGTATACACCTTTAGCATAATCATATTATTAATTTTAAACAACGAATATTTATAAAAATAGAATTTACAAATCTAAAACTTATTGTTTAAAATTTCATAAAATTATTAGGTTTTACCTATAAAACGAGAATTCGTTTAGGCGAGATAGTTCAATTTCACTATGTTTAAACATACGCTTTGACATGTTACAGTTGTAGATTATGAACAGTGATGGACCGAAACGTACACTTAATACGGCCAGAAAAACACCAAATGTGGTTCAAAGTTTTAATCGTTTTAATGTAAAACTAAAATTTAATGTAAACTCATCCAATTATCTTGATTTTTTTTTCACTAAACAATACACTGCGTAGCAGATTTTAAGCCTCTTTTTGATTATATATAATATGAGTTAATGAAAAATCAAGTTATTATTTGAAACTAATATCTTAATGAATAATTAATGTAGCATAATGGTACATAACTTTTTCGTTATTTTTGGTTCATACTATTAAGATTTATGAGTTGTTCGTTTTTGATCCAGAACGAAAATAAAATACAATTTGGGTCGTTCAAAAAAAATGAAAAAAAAAAAATGCTGTTTTTAAATGGTCAAAAAAAAAACAACGCTGGACAGAACAGCTATGTAAAGTTGATATTATGTCGAAAATATCATCTAAACACCAGATCAGAAAACCAAAATAATATTTATCCATACGCGTTACGTTTAATGTCAGTATTAGACTACTAAATTTAACATGGACGCATTTTGTACGTGCAAAAATGTGCAATGTGCATAAATAAGTTATTAACTATTTGTAAGCAACGTGTGACATGTTTTAGATATTGAAAAATAATGTTTGTGTAAAATATACGACGCATCACTAGCCACATTCAACCTGTGGTTTACAAATTGATGATGTACAAAAAAAAAAAAATCAAGTCAAAAATAGCGCGATTTGTAAATTATAATTGGTTATTTTTAATAAATCATCAAACGTTTTAAGTATAAATTATATAATTATAATTGTATTTCTATCAATCTTATACTTTGTGAATCATCCACTTTCCTTTCATCAAGCGCATTCGTTATAATTGTTATATTTTGTGGACCACATAACGTCCAACCCTATTATGTCAATGTGCTTCAAACGAACAAATAAACAAAAAATTTTGAAAATAAATGGATAGATTATGATTACGTAGGTATACGAACCTTTTTCACTATTACGATAGTGTAACCGATTACTATTATACCTATACCTAAACACACTATAGGTAGAACGTTGCCGTTGCTTACAAGCATGACAATTTTTTTCAGTAAAATAACTTATTTAATAACGAACATTATTTCTATGCTTTGATAAAGTTTGAATAACGTTTTATGACTATTATTTCCAGTCCAATGCTTTTCGATACAAGGGAAACTTGCCGATTTCTATGTAAGATTTTCCGGCGTGTCGTGCTTCAGCATTGTTATATATTAGTGTACGATCTTCTAGCACTATAGCGTTATATAACTTATTGTTATTAGTGTTTGCAAATCAAATGGTTTAAAATATTTCTAGTAATAGTTCGGTATTTGTTAATAGTAATAATTAATATTGTATGTGTAAAAGTGGAAAAGAGTTAGTTGAAGTTTTTTCTCATAAACATTGTTTTATAAGAAAACCCAAAGACGAATCGTTAAAATACTTAAGGCTCTAACAAAAGTTGTTATGCCAGCATTTTAACTAGTATCAAAAACTCTCGAGCCAGTCCGAAATTTAAATATAAAGTTTAAAAAGAAAATTTGTAAAGAAAAGCTATAGCGATTCAATTTAAATTTAACCAATTAAAATTATACACATTATTTTCGAATACCTATTGATTATTTTGTATTACCTTAAATGATAAGAAATTGTTTATAAAATTAAAATAATAGTTAGAAAAAAATAAGTTAAATAGTTAATTTATAAATACATAATTAATAATAATAGATAAATTGATAATTTAAGTATTGCGTGTATTGTTGTATTTTTAGTATTTTTGATTAATTGTAATGATTTAACAACCAGTAGTCTAAAGAGCAAAGTTTCTACAGTATTTCAATTTTACAACGCACATCCATCAGTATATTTTGTCTTTGAAAAAATTCAAGCTGAAAATAATATTAAAATATCGTTCGTGAATAAAACTATAACCAATGATGTTTCAATTAAAGACATTCAAAAATTAACCATGCGATTCAATATACAACTAAATAATTGGCTGTATGTATAAAATATATACAACCAATTTCGAAATAAACAATAATTTATTAAAAAAAAAAAATCATATGGGACTGGTTATTGATAAACAAGGTTTAAATTTATAAAAAATTGTACTTGTTTAAATATTTGTATGGAGTATTTACTTTTATTTTAATTTATTTTTAATTTTATTTTACCGTAGATTTTATTTAAATTATATTTAATTAATTATATATAAGTTTAATTTATCAATTATATAATAAAAAAATTTTAATGATACTATAAATATTATTTATTAATTATTATCATACACGCCGAAAAATTGATAAAATAAACATGAACACGGACAATTATCATTTAAAATTTTAACAAATAATTGTGATATTGCTTTTTAAAATTTAAACCTTAACATACCTCGAACATAACCCAACCTCAACTTATAATAAGTATCTATTATGAGTAGTTTATAACAAATAGTAAATATACAGTAAATATTAAATACAAATTTGAAATTAGTAAGTACATGATGATAGTTTTGCACTGATTTTAATCGCATATCACCGATATAAATGACTGTTATTATACAAAATCAATTGTAGTTGGAAATACAGTATATAGGATACCAAAATATGTCTCTATATCGGCGGGGACGTGTACAATGATACAACATCAAGCTTAATTTCGATAAATTTTTAACAATTAGCATCGTAGAAATCATAATAGGATATGTTTATAAAAATAATAATATTATTAATGATTGATAAAGAGTTTATTTATTTCAATTTTTATCTTAGTTCAATAATTTATTAGCCTAAAAGAATAAATTATTTAATTATACATCAAGTGAGCATTTTCATTATTTTTGATTTACGGAGTTCCTAGATTTATCTACATAATTTGTTAGCAATGAAATTCTTATATCAATAAGTGAAATTATGGTACAATGTATAGCTGAATATAAAGATATATTTTTTCTTAAATATTAATGTCAATTTTATAGTTTTAAGACACGAGTTGAAAATATTTATGATTATATTAACACATATCAACATTTTATTATTTGATCGATATTTTTTCTCATCTGTCATCAATCATTAATTACCCAACAGATTGAATTCTTCACACATTTTTTTATTTATATCATTGGTATTAGAGAAATGAATTTTACATAAATATTTTATCAGGGCATTATACATTATTTTCAAAATTATTAAATTTTGTTTTTGACATGTAATTAGGGAAATTTGTTTAACTAGTTAGTGTTGTTCAAGGAAGTTTTTTTAAACATTAATAGTTGGTTTTCATTTCTGAGCACAAAGACATTCTATGAAGCACTATCCTAGTTCGAATTAGAACCAAAGAGAACAACACGAGTATATCCACTATACTGATTCAATCACACCAGAATAATCATTTGTTTATCATATATTCAATGCAGTTCTTGTATTAATGATCAAGTTATTTTTTTGGGTGTATTAAACGCAAATGTTTTATTTTAGCAACATATTAAACTTCAATATTCGTGATAATACAAAACCCTTTAAACTTTGAAAAGTTTAAAATTTTTCAGCTCTATTTCTTCTATATTAAAAAAATAAATTACAACATATAAACCCGCTTAATGATCTCCAATTTCTCAGGGATTAGATAATAAATAAATGACCTAATTCTGACATTTCTAAATTTTTAATTACAAACATTTTACCTTATACTTTTAGATTTTTACATAATAACAAATACTTAATTCCACGCATCTAAACTTTGAATACCTACTTATAACTCATAGACTATTTCAAAATACATAAAAATCTATAAATCATAATGTAATAATAGTACGTAATAATGTCTGTGCTTATTTTTACGTCTATTATATTAATTATATTTTATATTATTCGTCGTGCATTAAAAAAATATGTGCACACACACACACACACACATTACACACACAAATTTACACTCACAGCCAACTTAACAATATGCGCTATTAAAAGGGATTCGTGTTTAAGTAAAAAAGAAAAAAAAACCATGATGAAAAATTCGAGGAAACCAATCACCGAAGCGTACTTATAGGGAGTGGGTCGTTATTTATAAACGCGAGTATTATGTATTATATTTTATAAAAGTATATTAAATTATATAACGAGCACGGGCGTTCGATGTGTTTCTACGAATAGAGTGGCAAATATTTTTCAATATTTTTTTTTTTTTAATTTGTAGCATATTATCCAGTGCAACACGTATAAATAAAAAATATAATACCAATATAATACACGCGTACATGCGCGCATATTGATACAAAACTGTAGAAGGTACAGTGACTGGATTTACTCGGAATTCAAATTAATATCCAAGGGACTGCAAGTTTCGTAAGTTGTATTATATGATTTTTAATTCTTTGAATTCGCATTATTATTTATTATAACAATATCTGCGGCAGAGCGAACCGGCTGCTGCGAGAGTAAAATAACTGTTGTTATTATCGCGGTATGTACACTACTGTGTGTATATTATTATTATGACGTACTACCTACAGAAATATTATTCAAAGGTTAATTCGATATTATTCGAAGGTATTTTACAGAAATTTCAAGTTTCTCGTTTTGATGGTTTCAATTCGTCGATTTCGCAAAACGATAATATTTAAAAGTATAATTAATAAATTAAGTTTAAATAAATCTATTATAGGTACGTTCAGTGACATACGTAATAATAGCGTATGAATTCTGTTAGTGTTTCGTAAACATAAGTTACCGGCAGTCGTCAGTCTATCAAGCATCTACGAAGATAAAAAAAAAAAATTACATTTTTTTAAATTTATTGTATATACAATAGCCTGACGTAAGTGAAATAAAAGTATAATGTAAGCAATGAAATAATTAAATGAGTATCGATTCTTTTTTTTTTCGAAGCACTTTAACTACTAAAAGAACCATCATGATGTGTAAAAACCTCAAAAATCTGAAAGAAGAAAAATATTTACAGACATAATCTTCATAGCATAAATTTAATATAATAATTATTTTTATACATTTAACAGTTTAGATTTATTTAAACGTTTACAAATACCTATATAAAATGGTGTCTCGTTGTCTTTGTACACACACACCCGCAAATACTGGGCAGACGCAGAAAGAACCGAATTAAGTATCAGAGCCGCACTAGACTACTAGAGTAATATATATTTACCATTAAGTACCCCACTACTTCTTATCAATAAACAGCTATTAAAACAGCATATTATATTTTATGCATAATAACAAATTAAAATGTGAAAGTGTCGCCCTAAAGTAAAAGCCGCTATTGCACCTATGTTAGTCTGGCACTGGACATAGAACTACTATTAAATAGTAACTATATAGTCTTGATTATAAAAATTATATATAATTTATTAATTTATTATTATATTTGTAAATTGCAATATTTAACTTTTAAAATATTAACATAAATTAACTTCAATAGATAACTTGAAAACTTTGTGAATTTAGAATTAGGAATTCAGAAACGACAAATTTAGAGTTTAGATCAATCAACGAATAATATTTAAAATATTTCAATAATTATTACGGTTATGACACCTACTAATAAAATAATAGTTTTCTAAAATAATTTTACTAAATATAAAACAATCGTACAAACGATGAAACAACCGAATTTTTCCTTAGATAATGATGAAATATTGATTTTAGAATATTTAAATGTATTTAAGGTGTTAAGACCATATTTTCCTAAGGAAAAACTGGTGTGGTATTTATAAACGCGCGTATTACGATATTCAACAGTCAAAGTTTCTTAAACTTTAAAAATAAAATATACTCATAATATGTAAAGCCAGCTTTAACCTCATATTATAGTATGGCAATGAAAAATAAAAAAAACTAAAAACAATTTTTATTACTTTTTTTTTTACCTTCAACTGATAGGAAACCACAAGTAACTTACAATAGTGCATTACGTACATAGGTACTGATTTTGACTGAAATCAAAATAAACAATTTTGAAAGTTAAAACGCAGTGAGTTAATTATATACAATAATAATTATCGTTCTTATGCAGTTAAAGAAGAATGAAAATTCTACAAAGTGGAAATGCACACAAAACACAAATTTAAAATGTCTGGGAAAAGTAACAACTTGTTAATTGATCTAACCGGTAAGTTATATTATTATTTTGTTATAATATATTTTTATTAGTTTTTATGGAATTAACATAAATTCCAGTACATAAATTATTCAAATGAAACTTCACATAACCACAAAGTTAACAACAAATTTAAGGAAATAATTGTTGTTAAAAAAGTATAAAGAAAAAATGTTTAGGAATACAAGAGACAACCATGAAAACTCACTCATCAGAAATCTAAGCACCTTATCACTGCCTGAAGTTCCTCAACGGCGACTAAAAAGGAGATGGTGCAGAGACCTGCTACTCCAATGCTCTAATAAGCCTATTCGATATTCCTCCACTTTCCTTTATTTTTTCTCTCTCTCTCTCTCTTTTCCTTTCCAACCAAGATCAGATAAATAAAAAAAAAAATTTACTCAAGTTAAGTGTCACTTATGGGTGACTTCTTACTCTCGAATTCACCTGTTAATATTACTACGATTACATCACTTATACTTATTGTGCTATTATTGTATAGATTGTATATTAAATGTATTATAAGAATTAAAAAAAAAAAAAGGAACACGAAAACCGCCTAGTCAAATATTGTCGTCTATCCTGCACAACATTTCAAGTTAATCAATCATTATTTTATTATTTAAAATATTGAAACTCTAACTTTATGATTGTAATATTGTATGTTTACAGAAAGTATAGCTGTAAAAATTGGAAATTTTTCTTCGTTAAAACGAAATCACCGGTATAGCCATTTACCTATAAATTACGATTATATAATATCCCAGAAGAGTGGTAAACCACAATGTGGGCTAAACCTCAACTATTCATGATATTTGACAGTAAACAACGAGATTCAAGAATTTTGATATTTGCTTCTGATTTTACCATAAATATTCAATCAAAATCTGAATGGATGGTACATTTTAGTGTTTGTCTGATATTTTGCAACAACTTTACATGATACGAGGATTATACAAAAAGTTATCATCAAATGCATAATTTCATTTAAGTCTATCAACATCCTAAACTAAAATATGCAATGATGGATTTCGAAATCGCTGCTATAAGTGCCGTGTTTGGTGATAGCGTGCAAGTCAAACGGTGTTTTTTTTTTCATTTATCCTAATCTTGAATCTACAAGGGGAAAAGCTCAACGATTAAGTGCATGTTCCTAACAAATAAATAACATAGATTTTAGAATAACTTACGGTATGGTTAAAGCTTTAAAATTGTTACTACTTAGTGAAGTATATATGAAATGATTTATTTATACACGCAAAACGTGTGCTACAATTGTTACAGTGTACCAAAATATTTTGACAAAACTCATGTTAGTGTGAAGTCTGGGAGCCCGATATTTTCTACATATTTATGGAATGTACACGAAATCACTTTAAATTATGGCAACAGAACAATTTTTGTGAAGGGTGGAATTTCAATAAACTTGTGGGAACAATTAATCCATCATTTTGGTTGGTAATTAGATGTATCAAACGAGATGAAGCAACAATGCGAATTGAAAGAACACGAAACTTTAACGCCTAAAAGTTAAAAAAAATAAAAATACTTAAAAGAATGTGAAAACTACCTATTTAAATAAAGAGATTAAAATAGGGAAATTTTTCAATTAAATAGCAAAATGTATGAAACACTCGTAGTTATTATTTTTCATAAATTATGTACATATATTTATTGTATATTTTGTATTTACTATACCTGTTAATTTTTTATATATTTGCATTTTATGTTAATTTTGATTGACTATTTAGTACCTACTAATACTGTTGTTATTTTTTTTTTTAACATATTTAAATTCAACTGATTGATGAATATGTTTTATTAAAACTTTATTAACATTTTAAATATTTTAGGACCCATGAAAATTAAATTTTAAAGAGTACCAGTACCTCGCGTTTTTAATTTCTTTTTTTATGAATTCTATAAACCGTACCAATATCCCGACAATCCCATATTTTTAATATACATTATTTTATGCTATAAATTAAGAACCTTTTAGCAAACTTCTTTTTTTTTTTTCAATAACAATAATCATTATTTTTTCTGTGCATTTTTAATCAAGTTTATTGAAATTTGTATAATTATTTTATTCTTAGTATTAAATTACATGCATAAAATTATTAAACTCAAAATGTAATAAAATGTTTCTGTAAATACCGTATAACAGTAAAAATAGATTCATAGTATAAAATCAAAACTACCATTGCGTATCGTAAATTTCATAATATTAAAATATTGGTAATAATTCTAAGTTTTCACAAATAATGTTTTTAAATTATAAAAAAATAATTTATATCTTTATTTATCTTAAAAAATTAGTATTTTCATACAAATTATAACTTAAAATGTCTATAAAAGATAATTAATTTTATTAATTAAATTTTATGGTTTTAGTATGAATTACTCATGAGGAATCTTGTATTACATTTTTAAAACTTAAATATTAAAATTAAAAATAGTAATGAACTTCTAACTATAAAATAGTTAGCAACCTTTTGATATTTTGATGAATTTTACTAAAAATCTTAATTTATATACATTTAAAAAAAAATTGTGCCTAGGTATTTATATAATTACATGACAACTACCTATAAGGGATTTTCATTTAAATTTTCAAATATTTTTACCTTGTAAATGATTTTGAATTGATATTCCTAGAAAAAAAACTAAAAAAAAATTAAAATTTTCTAATACTTTATAGCTCAAAGATATTCGAAATACTTCGAAAATTTTATGGTAATATAAACATATGGGGAAAATTTCAAGTATCTACGGTTATCTTTTTTTTTAGCTACACCTAAAAAACAAAATGGTTATCGGTTTTTTTCTTAATTTTTTTATTTTTTCCAATTATAAAATTTACTTACCCTCCCACCTATCCACTAGCACAAACTAGATACAACTTGGTCCTAAGACACATTATTATAAAAAGCAAATGTGGGTGAGCTTAGTTGCAGATGATCTTGTATAGAGGGAGTACGAAACCATATTGCATTTTACATTATATCTATACGTAGGTATGTATATTAATATATTACAGAACACGATAAAAGTCTTTTTAAATATTTTAAACAATCGTTTTATGCGGGGAAATAACAACAAAAACAACAAAATGATATCAAAAAACCTATACCATTACACATGGAACCAAACCGGCCCTATTGCGGAAACTCGGCCGTCCGATGTATAGTTTAATATCCTATTATTAAAATATTATAATGCAACGGCCCGGGTTCTCGCGTGTATAATAATAATAATAATAATAATAATATAATATAATAATAATATGTCTAGCGTTAAACCTCTGTCTCGGGGTTAGAACCGTTTGGATTGGGGGGGGGGGAGGTCGCAAATTCTTCGGTGGGTGAACGAGTTTTCTGGGGGAGAAAATAATCTACTGCGGTCGTACTTACTGCAACTCGTATGTATATATATATATATACATATACATATACATATATATGCGCAATACGCATTTATTATTCGCTGCCGAGTGCACACGCGCGTATGTATACCGTATATAATATGTATATATATAAGTGTATGTATTTGTGCGTAGTATATGCCTGATTTTTTATGTTATTCGCGTCTGAGCGGTGGAATGCGTGAGCGGCCCAGTCGAAAATTGTTCGGGACCGAAAAGATAATAATAATATAATCAAGACGCGAACGAGCGTTCGGTCGGGGGTGCAGAAGTTCTACGAAACGGGATATAATGTTTTGCACGCACACAAGCACACACGTTTCTGTATAAGTTTACAAGTCTCTGCTGCAGTAGTGTGTGTGTGTATCGTCGGCAAAGCTTTGGCTCCGCGGCAGTCGGCGAACTTGATTGCGTACAAAGAATCTTAAGCATATAAAATATACGGCACGGTTGCGTTCTATATGTGCATATAATATACGTATTATAATGAATTAATGAATACGCGTGTATATGGTACGCAGCAATATCATTATTATTATGCGATTAACTGGATCGTAGTCGTAAAAACAATATACCCCGCCGCCAGGAACCGGAGACTCGGTTAACCAGGGGCGTCATTTTAGGTTTTTTTTTTTTTGGAGAGTGCGAGGTTTGAAGCAGGCAATTTTTAAATTTCACCAGGCCATATAAAATAGTGTACGTATAATATACAAGTACATAATCCTGCTTTCAATTGTTTCCATACATCTGCACATGTACCGAATAATTACATCGATATAAATAGAAATTAATAATCATAATACGTAATTGACAGTGTACAAATATTGATAAATGTCAAAATTAAATTTAGAATACCATTTAAGAAGAATTGATTTTGAACAATATCTCAGCAGGGCGCAAGCCAATTAGTATACAATTTTAAAACAAAAGGGAACAATCACAAACCCTGATACCCTCCAAATGACGCTCCTGCATCAGATGAGAATATGAGATGCTCGAAAACAATGAGCATAATAACAAAAAAAATAATAATAAAAATATACAATTTTACAAACCACAGTCACCTGTTGATTTTTTTTTTTTTTGTTAAAAACCTATTAATTTCACTTTTTTAGTGTGTAAGCTGTAAATACATTTGTTTGAAACAAGCTATAATGTTTAGTGGAATGTCGCTCTACCTTTTAATGTAATTATTTATTTGATTTTCGAAAAGCTTACAACAAAAGGCCTCGAAAAACCGTTTTTTAATGAAAACCACATCCGATGCGAGATCTAGGTGAAGGAATAAGTTTTGAATTTTGAAACTTCACATTCGCCATGAGACGAGATGCCAGAAAATAATGAGCATGAAAAAATAAATAAAAATATGTATTAAAAATAAAGGGTGCAACCGCACACCCCGATCTCCCTAAATAATGCCCCTGTTGTTAACACGCGCGCACACGAATGTATGAAATTCATATTATATAAACGCAAAAAACGACGGTTTTCGAGTATGTTATTGACAACTAATACCACGCACATGTTATAACGAAGATACAATACGGCCGTGTTACATATATTATGAAATTTCCGCAGGAGATTTTTTTTTTCTGCAACACGAACGTGGACAGTTTATGGTCAATTTTTTTCCAAGCAAAAACTTCTTGTACAGCCCGCCATAAGTATACAGGTAGGTACCGATATTAAGAGAATCTAATGTTTTCAGGCGGCACTTCTCAGTACACCAGCTGATGGGTACTTTTTTTTTTTTTAATTTTTTACCGCTGGACAGGGAATTAGGTTTCCCCATTACTGCCTCCCGCCAGCATCGTTTATTGAACGAAAAACAACATCACATCATAAAAGTAATAATATGATGGGTACCTATGTGATATCATTATCATTCTTGCATTTCGATTTTAGGTCAACATAATTTGTTTACTGATTGTAATAATTAGTCATTAAGTTCCTTTTAATGCGTTATTTTGTGTGATACGCGAATCAAGTGTTCACCGGTCAGTTAAAATCTATTTTTTTCGTCTTCGTCGGAACTATCTCGCTTCTCGCCGTCTTATTAGGTTCCGCAAATCTATTATTTACCACAGTCAACTTCATTCTAAGTCCTTTACAAGTCTGACAGCATTTTTTACTCTACTTATTTAGCACCTTATACTGTTTATAAAAATTTTAGGCAAGCGCAGTTCTACTAGTTCTAGGACTATATTTTCGTATGGGCAACAATAGATTTGTTATTAGGTTTTAACTGCGAATAATATTCTTCACCCCCCCCCCCCTTTCACACAACATTTCTTTGATAAAATATTTATGCTTATAGCTTCCACAAGTACCTTGAATATTAACAATAGGTACATTATAGCACGAAGCTTAAAATCTTTATGATATTAATATTATAATAGGAAGGTAATAACTAATAAAATTTTAAATACCAAAAAAATAGAGTAATCTTTTGACACATATCAGCTTTAAAAGCTCTGAGCAATTTTCTATGTTGTAATATCATTATTTACGATCTCAGAGATTTCAGTTGTTTCAGAATGTCCTCGCAAACCAATATCTTACCTAGCGCAATACATAGCACACCTGATTAAGCTTCTTAATAATATTATCTCCTATTTCTCGCAACTTCAACTTTTATTTGAGAGCGTATCATAATTATAACACTGCCTTGTATTTTAGAATCATACCACTTTTCATATTTAGCCAATGTTAATTTGTGTGAGTCACATTTATTAAATAATTTAGTCATACTGCCTAGATATGTTTCCAATCTGAATAACCGTGAATTCTTAGATTACCAGCATCAGGATTACAATGTTGACTTGGTGGCAAAAAATGTCTACAATAATGACAAAAAATGTGATCAAATTATATTAAGTAATCCATGGATACTGTTTATACTAAGTACTATTAAAGGACCGTTTATTTTTACCCGTAAATTTGTAAGGGTAAACAATATTTGGTTGTACAAGAGGTTGATCATAGTTTAAACTTAAGTCTAATTCTTTAAAGGTTTTATCAGTTGTCTAGTCGGTTCTGAATTAAAAGCAATTCTACTATATTTACACTACCTGTAGAGTCATTCGTATGTGCTGATGGAGATTTTGGTAGGTCTCTTTCAATTGTTTTTCAGCCTCATGTTTGGAAAATTGAGTTAAAAATTTCTTCATTATATTTAATTATTATTTATTATAAATTAAATTTACGATTCTCAATGAGAAAAAAACAATACAATAGTCATAAGTAATAATTTATTATCGCATTTAGCCGGCTGTTATGAAAATAGGTACGGTTCCAGATGTTTCAATTTTTGCTCCTGCCAATCGTGAACCAAGATGGTACTATCTTAGTTTTTACACCAATATCTAATCGTTCTATTGACGCTAGAACAATATTGCAGGCTCTAGCAACGACATTATAACATAGATAATATTATATTAGTAAGTTTGTAATCAATGTAATAATAATAATATAATTGTAAATTATCAATATAATTTATCAAATGATAAAACATCTTATTTCTGTAAAAAAAAAAATACATTTTTAAAATTAAGGGCACCAGAAATTTTAGTGTGGGCAGCTACTGTCCACCCTGTTCATACACTAGAACCACCACTAGCGTTAGGTTAGTATAATGATAAAATTGATTAATCCATTGATTATTTTATAATGTTTGGAAGATAAAAATAAACCTTAACTAGGAAAATATTACTCTTTCAAATGGAATGATTTTTTCAAGGAGTAATTTGATACTGTGTATGGAAATTGGTGAATGTTTTGATTTACAAAATTGTAAAAAAATTATAATTATGGTAATCAGTTCATATTATTTCATATAGGTAAACAATATTATAGTAGAGATAATATATTATTGTACAAAAATAATCAAATTAAATGTATGTGTAAAAATAAATGATTAATAATAACAATAATTTATCATAAAATATAGTAGAAAGGTTAAAAAAAAGATAATAATAAATGATATTTTAATAAAGGTATCTAAAATTATTAAATAGAATTAGGTGAAATTAAATAATGAATACAATAATAAATGAGTACCTGCAATTAAATAAATATTTTAAAGCCTTATTGGAAAATTTTTTAGAGTAAAAAACTGAAAATAAAACATTGAATTGAACATCAGGTCACACTTGAGTATCATAATAGATATATTAAAATGATCAAATGATGTGGTCACGATGCATCGGATTTCACTCACTATTTTTTAACCACCTTGTAAAACTTGGAAACAAGATACGCACACTCTAACTGCTTTCACTAGCCCGTACTTTATGATAGGAACTTCTTGACTGGAGCATTTGCTACATAACAGTCTACCACAATGACGACTAAGTTAAAAAAAAAAAATTAGTCAGTTATTGAAACAAAATAAATAAAATGTAATTCATTGTATATGTAGTTACTTACCAATGATGCTTACGCATAGTAAAACCGAATTTCAATCCACATTCCTGACATACTTCACATCCGTCTACCCATGGCGGCTCTTTTGTCAAACTATCAAGCAATCTAACAAAAACAAAAAAAGAATAACAATGATTGTCTTTAATAACAAAAAAAAAAACAAAACAAAACAAAACAAAATTGTTTATACCTAAACAACAACTGAGTAGTGGCCATTTGACAGTTAAATATTGTGATACCGTCGTAATTCATAGCACCAACACAAGCACCAGCTTTAACTAAAGTCCTACATAAATTTCCATTACCTTTCATATATGCCAATAATAATGCTGCAAAATTTTTAAAACATAAATATTTAAAATATATTTTTATTTTAATTCTATTCATCAAAAATTATTTTTATACCTGTATTTCCTTCAGCATCTTGTACCTCAAGAGGATATTTCGGCATGTACTCCAGAAATACTTCACATATGGCTGCTGAACTCTCCTTACTATACTTGGCGAGTTCATGAAGTGGATTCCGACCCTTCAATGTCAAAGCTTCAGCATTGATCTCGGATTCACCTAATAAAGTTTGTACTACTTGTAAATGACCCTCACGGCAAGCAATATGCAACGCATTTTGACCTATGATCATATGAAATCTTGATTAATATATATTATCGACATTTTAAGTTAAATATAAAATTTATATACATTTTAATGAAACATTTAATACTATTTGTACCTAATACATATTAACTAACCTTCACAATCTACTGCATCAAAATTTGCATTATTATTCAACAGTGCGACCACAATTGAAGCATGCCCAGCTTCACTAACTATATGCAATGCTGTCCTTTTCATTGTGTCCTGATCATTTACCTGATGTACATAAAGTTTTAATAAATAAATATAATCAGTATAGTTTTGAATATAATTGATGAAGTATATGAATATGTACCCTGGCACCAGCTAAAATGATACTGCGCACTAACATTTCATTGCCCGTGGAAACTGCTAAATGAAGTGGGGTAGTTTGTAATTCGTTTTGAACTCTCGAGTTGACGTCTACATTGACAGACAACAAGAACAAAACGCTTTCAATGTCACCTTTTTGGATAGCCATGTGCAAAAAGTTGCATCCCTTATTATCAAACTTAAAATACAAATATAATTAGAACACCTGTTACACATTTTAATATTTATATAGTTTACTTGTTCTGCAGCTGCTGGTAACTTATCCAATATTGATCGAGCAGCTTTGTCATTACGACATGTCAAAGCAGCTGCAAATGGAGTCAAACCAGTGCGATCTCTCTTAGTAAGATCGATGGACGGATGACAAAGTAATAATGTTATAATACCCGCATGTTGATTTTTAATTGCTACATGAAGCGGAGTTTTATGTTCAGCATCCTATAAACCAATATATATGTATTAACATACATAAGTTACTATTTTATCCTTATTATTTAAATTTAATGTGGAATCCTTTGTTAAATCTAAAGAACTAAAAAAAACTAGAAATATTATAATTGTTTTAGAATTAATTCTAATGTTAAACTTAAATTAGTAATAAAACAACTTTACTGTAACATGACCCCTAGTTAAAGTGATGGCGACCCCCAAGTTAAGAAACGCTGTTCTATAAAATAGTACAGTAATACCATTAACACTATTAGCACAATTAATAAATAAAAAATACAATTAAAAGCATTTTAGTATTAATATAAAACATACTGCTAACAAATAAATGTATTATAGAAGTAAAAAAAATTTTTAAAAAAAATTGAGTTGTTTATTTTATTATATTCCATTATTTGATCAAAAATGATGCACACGTAAAAATAGGAACACATTTTAAATGTTGAAAAATAAAATATATTTTTTTACATTAATTTGTCAAAAAAACTTTGTTTAGAATAAAAATATAATTCATACAGACATTATCCTTTTATTTTATTAAAAAATCTTTTTGGATGATGTAAAAAATATTTGGATTATGGGCATTGCTCCCCAACATATTTCATATTTTAGCATTGTTAGATTTTTTTATTCTAATTTAATTATTCGGACTACGCCTAAGTACTTCTTACTTCTTATTGGGCTACAATGTACAAAATAATTTAAATTAAATTAAATAAACAATTAAAAATTAAATTGTTCACTTATAGTTTTTTCTATTATACATTATAATATTGTGTATACAATAAATATATTAATTTATTACAGGGAATTTCAGTTTCATCATCAAAAATAATTTGAGAGTATAGAATACCTTAAGGAGAATGAAATATAAATTAAGTTGTTTAATTTTCATAATTCTAGAAAGATTTGAATTATGAAAAGATACATTATAATATAATGATTTGAATTAATTAATTTCTCAGTTGCAATAATATTAGATAAGATTTACTTTATTCTTATGTGAATATCAATTGTTTGATTTATAAATTTCTATTTGAGTAATGTATTTATTATTTACCCAAGCATTGACATTAGCTCCATGTTCTAACAATGTTTGAACTACACTTTGCAAGCTCCATTGACAGCATAAGTGCAATGGAGATGATTGATCCTTTGACTCATCTCCACCACGACCCCCTGGGCCAGGCTTACGTGGACTGTTAATATCACAGCCGCTATACACATTTGAAGATATATCAATGTTTAACATCAAAAATAAACACAAACGTATAATATAATTTTACCTTCGAATAAGAAAACGAGCAGCACTTTCAGAATTTTCATCAATTGCTCGATGCAGAAGGGTTTGTAGACATCCTTCTGGCCCTTCACTCCATGAATCTGTATCAACACCATACCTTAAACCGGTAATATTGTTGTTTATAATTAGTGTGTTCAAATTAGATTATGAAATCGACTAAATGACTTACTTTACAAGTGTAGAAGCAATATCTTCTTGGTTGGAGGTTAAAGCAAGCCATAGTATAGGGTCACCATTTGATGATGGTACTGCCATATCAACACCGCGCTTGCATAATTCTTCAACTACAATGTTCTGGCCATTAATCGTGGCTAGTTCCAATGGTGTTTGATCATCTTGAGTTCTACAATAATGATTTATGTAACTATTAATTTTACCATAGTATTTATATTATAAAGCTTACTTAGCATCAAAGTTTGATCCTTGCTTCACTAAATATAAAGCAGTTTTTTCATCGCCCTTCAATATTGCTTGATGCAGAAGTGTCATGCCTTCACCATTTCTCATGTCGATATCAGCACCACCTGTTACACAGCAATAATTATAATAATGATTGTCGATTGAATGTGTAAGTGATGTAATGTGCATTAAGTTTACCAGCAATGAGATCGGGTACAATGTGTTGCATGTCAGATTTCAATGCCAACGATAAGGGTGTATCTCCAAATGAATCGCGTAGATTCAAATTGACTGTAGACAATCCATCTTTAGGTTCAGCAGTGATAGTATCTAAAATTGAAATCATAGTTGATAATGGATAGTATTAAGGGGATGATGAAAAAAACATAAAAATGATTGACTCACTGTGGTGGTGTAACATAGCGTTCACGGCACCTTCCTGTTTGTTAATTATGGCCATGTGTAACGGCGAAAGTCTATACGAAGTCTGAAGACCATCATCCGTACTCAATATAACACCATCGGGTGGCAATGTTTGTAGGTTCGGGTTTGCACGAAACTCGAGTAAACGTCGAACGAGACGTGACAGTCCTCTTTTGCATGCAATATGTAACGCGCTTTCTCCCTAAAAGTTGTTATCAATACAAAATACGAAACTTTAATGAAAAAAAAAAAATTAATTTCATTACTAGTTTGTTTGTGTAGTTGATGTTATTGCAACGAGCCGTAATGAAGAGAGCTGATTCTTCGAGGCTCTCGTCGGAGACGATGTGCAACATGGAATTGGACGTCTTCTTGTAAATCTTAATGATAAGGGAAGCAAATATATAGGTTTAATTTCTCGTGTCAAGAATACGACGACAACAACTACTTACAGGATTGGAATTCGCTCCAGCGGTCACCAAACGGTTGGCGAAGCTGTCATCGGTGTCAAGCTTAAGAGTGTTGATCAACGCATAGTACAATGGAGTATGGTCATCGACTGTCTGAGCGTTCAAATCAATCTTGCCCGATCGGACGTGCTCGTCCAACAACAGCGTGAATATGTCGTCGTTGTGCACCAAAACGGCCAAATGCAAAGGAGTGCTAAAACGAAATACAAAAATAAAAAACACCGTAATCGTTGGATATATACTGTAGACATCGAATGTTGTACACAATTCATCAAATGCAATGATAGAAGGGTGCTTGGGAAGATTTAGCCTCTCGCCCTAATTTTCTTTTTTTCTAAATTTCAACTTTCCAGACCCAAAGTATAAAAAATCTACTTTACATTGTATCGTCAAAGATCTCAAAGCGTAACTCATGTTTTCGTTAATGTATTTAATGTAACATTTATAATGATGTGATTTTCATTTGAATTAATATTTTTTTTGGCTGTAGCCAAAAACAGCCGATATTTAAGTGAATGGAGATGTTTTAAAGAAAACATTAACAAAAAATATATCATTTAATTAATTTAGATAATATGTACAAGTAAAAAGTACGAAAGCAGTTTCTCGACTATGCACAAAATCATGCTAAATATTATAACAAGTATATGAAAATCAATCAAATGCAAATTTATATCAAAAAAATAATACAGACATATTATATCCTAAGTCTAAACATAGATATTTTTTAATATTAAAAAATATTTTGTGTACTATGATATTCATGAAACCTATATTAATTATTTGAAAGAGCGGCCACTGGTCTCATTAAAAAACAAAAAAAAATAATTAAAATTATTATTTATAATAATTTTATTTTTGCTAAAAATTTACTGTAATTCATTGTTTGGAGGTATGCGGATGAAATGTATACACTATTACTATATGTACAGAACTGAGCACACTCACAATCCCTGGCTGTTGGGCAAGTTTGGATCCAGACCAGAGTCAAGCAGCGACTGAGCCACGGCCGTCATGGCAGCAGCGGCGGCGACGGCAGTCGACGGTTCGTCCGGCGTCCCGTAGTGTTGCGAAGTCGAGCTGGCGATCAAGTGCAGTGCTGTGTCGCCTTGATCCGGCGTCACCGAACTTACAGACGCGCCGTGCTCCAACAGGAAGTTGGCGGCGTACGAGTCGCCCCTCTGCACGGCCAAGTGTAGCAAAGTGTATCCGGTCCGGTCGCGCGCATCTGGATCCGCCTCGTTCTCGCACAGCATCTCCGCGATACTGGTCTGGTGGTCGCGAAGCGCCAGGTCCAGCGCCAACTCGCCCTTGTTGTCCAGCTCGTTAATCTTGACGCTCAACTGCAACGATTACAATACATTATCATTATAAAACTCTATCAAGTCGAAATCGTAAGGAGTGATCCGTTTACTTAACGTAAAATACTCATTATTTCAGAAAACACAAACGTTTTTGAAAAAGATAAATGTTAGAATATATCTTTATTGTAATCTTATTTTTTCAAGTTTTTCATTCTTTTTAATGATAACACATTAAATTTTAAATTTCATACTTCAACGCAAAATATTAAGATTTATAAGAATCAAATTTGAGACAAGTAGCATATTAGCTATACGATAAGCTTCAAAAATTTAAATAGACTACACTTAAGCGTACTTTAAATACTTAGTATACAAAGTTATAACTCATAACTTATAAATCACTAAATAAAAATTCGTGAATAGAAGAGTTTAAAAAAATATTCTGTTTTGAAATATGAAATTAAAAATGTATGTTGTCATAATTTTTTTTTCTTTAACAAATGATAACGATAAAAAACAGTAAAAATATATTTATTTTTTTTTGACCCTATGATATACATACAACATAAATTAAATACTTTCAAAAACTTATCAATATTTTTGAAATTATAAGTTTCTTACTTTAAATAGATCACTCGGAATATAAATTTACATTGTTATAAACAAATAAAAACGGTGGCGCGAAATAAAGGGTACGAAGTTAAGAAAGAATAGTTAAGTCCACCTAGAAAAAAAATATTTGACTTATGGGACATCATGGGAAGTTATTGTACGCTAAAACTGCATTCCAAATTACAGTGCCATATTCAGCGTGCGTAATAAGGTGTGTTCACTAGGAATACACTATTATATTTCATATAATTTTGAAAAAAATTACAATAGTATTATTAATTTGATTTGTTTGACACTAAAAAATATCGTAATAGTGAGCGAGTATGATTTTTTTATGCTATAAAATGTTTCTCCCGCGGACTTGAAATCTGTTGACAGCGCTGCTAGGGAGCCTTAAGACTTCAAGTTTGCACACCCTACACATCAAAAGTTTATTGTTCTTGTTCGCGCCACTGTTATAGAGAGAAAATATCGAAATATAATATACAAACAGATCGTCCGAACATAATGTCGTTCAATAGTTATACAAAAAAAAAAAAAAAAAACGCGCGACTGCATAAACACATCTCACGATATACTGAATGGTACGCAACTTTATACTGTATATATCGGGTGAATAATATTGCAGTACCTACCTATAGTGTTAAACTGTTATGTTAGACGCGTCATCGCAATAATTACAATGCAATAATAATGTATATTTCCAAATAAGCGCACCTTTTTAAACACGTATGCGCCAAGTCAATAACGAAACGATGTCACGATGAAATATTGTTTAGTTTTAAAACAGATATCGCTTTTTGTAAAAAAAAAAAAAATAATAATATATTATATACTATACCTATACATATATACACGGCTATATAAAAAAATAAATATTACTCAAATATTCACAAATAGACTCGTCGATTTTATTTTTTACATAGGTTTGTGTTTTTTATACAACCTTCGGAATCGTGTTCTAGAGCCAATAACTATAGTAACTATAAAGTACGCAGCTTTAGTCATTCCGATGTTGAGTAATAATTATGATAGGGGTTGTAATTACGGGGACATTGATGACTTAAACTCACGTAGCTTCAAGATTATAAATATTTCTAAAATATCTCAGTTTATGATTTTAAAATTATTTACAAATTTAAATACACACCAACAAATAAAAAAGTTACTATACAAGTAATTCGATAAAAAAAAAAAAATAAGATAAATTATAAACTTAATTTGGGTCTTAATTATAGTAATTTGGTTATAATAAAATATATCAATAACTTTATTAAGACTATTAGACAATATAGGTAAATAAAAAAATAATTTACTTAATAATTATTTAATTTAAAGAATTCATTTTGCTCTCATATTTGTATGAAATAAGATGTCAGATTGATAAAATAGTTTCTTAATGGAAAATTCGTCATTAATTATATTTAAATTTAAATAATTATACTAAGCTATATATTGCTTTTAAACGCACATGATTTAGATATATTTTGATAAAATATTTCAGCTTTTTTATTCATGTATGAAATGAACTTATCATTATTTATAATATAATAGCTGTGTTTTTTTTTAAAATAAATATCTATCGAAAAATAATTAATAATTATAGTCATCACTCATTAATAATAAGTAAATAAACTAAGCACTTACTAAATTAAAAAAAAAAATAGTAATATTCCTCCTAAAGATCAGTTTTTATACAAAACTAAAATGACACATTAAATTATAATATTGTTATGGTTTAAATCGAGTTTCCTATGGGCACAATAATATTAGATACTTGCCCAATTAATCAACCCAATATTGTAAAACCCAATATGTTTATATTAGGGAACTATATTATTTAAGATCATGAAGAAAATGGTTAAGTAATTTCCAAGTTAATAGATATTTTTGAAACTTTTTGTGGCGGCATTTTTAAGTTCAGCGTTATCCATATGCACTTGATATTCCTTAATTTCAGAAGATCTATTATGTAGTCAATTATCTATTTATTCAATTTTAGTATACATGATATTGTCAAATTTCATCAATATTTTCAAAAAAAAATATCTATTAAATAATTAAGAGCTAAAAAGGGAGTTCTTGTTTAAAAAACTGAACTTTGTTTTTACAGGACATTCTATGAGTAGCGTAGAAAAAATTTCAAGAATTTAAAAATATAGCCTCAAGATATACTTGAAAATTCTAAAAAATGTTATTTTAAATAACTACATTATTGAACAAAATAGAAGATGAGCATGCATTGCATGCTTATAGTGAATCACTCAGTAATATATGACCCGCATGCAAATGCGCAATCGAATACAAACCGTGTATAATAGTACGGTTATTACGTAACGAACTCATTGAATGAATCATAACATACTATATATTATAATAAATTAATTTTTATATGATGTGATCATTTTATAATGGCATCATTAACATTCATTTTATTTCAAAAAAATGATTTTTCTCAAAAAATTGTTATAGGATACACGCTGTTGTTTTAACTATTTACCAATAACCTTCTGCTGCAATATTAACTTTATTGATTTTTAAACAGCAGTTTTTTTTTTTCAAATTGTTAAGAAACTGAAAAAATAATGAACAAATAGACAAGCATTTAAAAAATATAATTTATAGAAGAATGAGGTGGATAGTAAACTCCCGGGCACAGACTGACTGGGATACTGGGGTGCTACAGCATCTCTTACCTTAAAATATATTTGCCCTCATCTTTATGAATGTGCTTAATGTATTAACTATACAATTTTAGAATTTTAAGAAATCCATTTATTTTTTTATATTTAACTAGTTTGATTGAATGTTTGTTGTAAGTTAGTACCTATTTACGTTTTTAACTTGTTTCAAATATTTTTATAACAAAATAAAATATTTTAATATTTTATAAATAATTTAAATATTTTAAATTTGTCATATAAAATGTTGTTATTTACCTTTTAAATTATTTAGTACCCCGTGCCTTTTTTTATCAGTCCGCGCCTACATACCACTTCGCTATTATTATTATAAGCATCGCACAATAATGATTAATGGTCCACAGAAAAGCACCATAGAAAATTCAAAGTTATATGTAAATATATTTTCTCAAAAATATATTATGTAGACCGTAAATAATATTGAGGACAATATAATATGCTGTGTCATAGTTTAATTTATATAATTGAATTACTATATATTATAGAAAGTTATAATTTATATTTTTATATCTGTAAAACGTTTAGATAAATAGGTAATAACTGTTTTTTTTTAATCATAATATTCTAGTTTTTACACAACAACTAAAAATGTTTTGATATGGTATAATTTGTACTTGTAAGTCACTCAAAATTATTTTTAATATTTAAAACTTTAATTTTTATCAAGATGTCATTAAAATTGCCTATATAAAACGCCTTAATATGTTAATGTGTGTAACAGTCTTTTAATCATAAAGTGCAAAGAATGCAAGTTAGATTTCATAACTAAATAACTTAACTAACAAAAATATCCATCGTAACAATTTCACATTTTTGTAATTAATTCAGTTAAAATTCACTATCATGCTAAATTTATTATTATTATTATTTATAGATGATTAAATAAAAATGTTATGAAATATAAAATATAAATAAATATAGGTACTAAAGACAATTTAAATTATCTTTATAACCTTTTTTAGAAAATTTAACATAAGTGTAATAATAATTAAAGTATTTTTTTCAGGGGAATTTATGCTAGGTAAATACCGTAGCAAGATGTTTTTAAGAGAATTTTTTACAATATTTTAAAGGAATTTACATTTTCCTGTATAAAGATATACTATTATAAAAAATATAAATAAACAAGAAAGTGTTTTTCACTATATTTAGAGACAATATCAGATAAACTAAAAAACACATTTGCAGCAGAGACGATTTACGTCTAATATTTCTAAAATTCTATCAATACCATACCTACAATGCTGTAGGAATATATTAAGTAAAATGTGCAATAATGCTTTTTTTAAATTACGTAAAAAATATGACGTCTATAGGTATTTCACTATAATATATAATACATATTACATAAGTACATTGATCTTTTGAAACGACCATATTTTTAATCAAACGTCGAAATTGAATTTTTTTTTGCAATTGCTAATAATTAGATTTACAGTTCAGAAGAAAAACGTAATAATTTTTTGATCCAATCATGTATAGAGCTCGTCTTTATAAAAAATGTGTGAATTATATAAATTAAAAAAAATAATAAGCGAAGAGTTAAATTATTAAAAAAAATATATATATATTACGTATTAGCAAGGACGGCCAAACTGTTTTCGGCCGCGATCTACTAAAAATATACTTCACCTTTGAGGATCGACTTCGATAAAATAGTTTTTATTATTATTAAGCTACTATACCACCATAATAATTTTTGTGTGCGTAGCATAAAAATAAATTCTAAAACGATCGACTTTAAAATCGTTTACAATCGACTGTTTGGCCGCCCCTGTATTATAGTATATCAGTTGACAGTTATCTGCTCTCTGCATATACATCAGTCACACCATTAAGAAACATAATATAATATCATGTGATCTGAAACACGCCATGGGATACACCCATCGCATCAAATATTAGATCCTCAATGAACAGCATCCTGTTTTAGAACCATTTAAAACGCCATACACGTTATTGACATTCATTTACAATATGGGCCCTATAGTGGATTAAAGTAGTATATTATAATAGGTAAACGCTGAAGTGACATTAATTTATGTACCTATAGATATATTACATACATAATATTTCATAATATATTATAGATAAGTGTGAACTTAGTTTATCATAACAGATTTTTCAATTCAAAACCATAATATTATATTAATAATAGTACACAAAAAAAAAAAACTGAATAATGTATATAACATTTATAGATATAAATTTCTTAGATAATTTAAATATTTTAATTTAATTTTTATCTTTATCATTTTCAATTATTTTGAATAATAACATACATATTTTATTTCACATTTCAACACAGAATATTTTACAACGAATTTCAATATAATATATACAAATTCTTGGAAAATTATTCTACCGTGTATAATATGAAATTAAAAATCTATGCAATCAGTCAAAAAGTAAAAAAATTTAAAATAGTAAAAACTTTTTGAAAAATGACAGTTTACCTTCAAAAAAATCATTCTGTATATATTATGTATATACAGCAGTAATAATTCATAAGTCTCAACACTTCAATATATATACATTTCACCCAGTAGCACTTGGAGAAATCACTATTTTTTGAACCGGGGAAATCGATTTTCACTTTTTAGACGATAATTTTGCTCCACGGAAGAATATTTAAAGTTAAAATCATAATATAGGTCATATCATCAATTAAAAAAGGAACAAAACCTAAAAAATCACTGTCGCGTATCATAGGCCAGTAAGATAAGGTTCAAGTAATTATTAACAGTTGGCTGATTGCGTGAATTCGGAAAATAACTTTATCTTCGGCATACAACATTATATAGCTTATAAATAATGTTCCAATAATAGTTTATAAAAAATTATAAGTTTCGCAAATGGTCCAGTATAATAATTAATAACTATGATCCGCCACTACACATTAAACATGAAAAAGAGCGTATATATTATGATGATATGATATATAACAATCTTATATACTCAGATACTCTCATATACGTCAACTGTTCTGGTGAAAACGAAGATAAAACTTTAAAAAAGATTGGGCCTTTAATGCGCTACAATATGGTCGATAAAATAATTCACGTCGTTTTTTTGTCTAGCTTAGTATTTTTAACGATCACAGGCCACAAATATGCACGATTTCCCTTTACATATGGTATAAATAGACAGCTAAATATCACATAGAGCAAGGTAAACAATTTTAAACGTCTTATACAACCTACCCGTTTAAGAAAATCAGTAATCGAATTTGTTAAATATCTAAATACGAAATCATGACTGACCGGCCGGCAAAGAAAAAATCATTGCTGTTTGTCTACAAAAGTGATGTTACACCGTGGTTTGTATTATAATTTACAAGAATACATTACGCTGGACAAATACGATAACAGTGTAGTAAACTAGTAAGCCAACGTATTTCGACGTGCGTGCCAAATGTGCGATTTGAAGACGACAAAAAATTAAAACGAAAACAAATTTTATACATGCCTGTAGTTATTATAATATTATATCGAGCGGTACGTGATTTTTCAAGAGTGGAAACGAAGAACACGAAAACTGTAGAAGATAGTATTCCCTGCAGTTGCTGTCCCGCGAATTTTCTAACATAAATACAACGATAATAGACGTACAATTTGTACATAATCGTTGTATAATATTACAATATTATCTTCGATATGACTATCATCGAGGTATCTTAACTCTAAAATAAAACAACATACCCGGGCTCACAACAGGTGGTAACTGCGCACGGTCTCAAATATAATATATAATAACAATGATAAGGCATATAAAAAAACCAACGCACGGATAATATGCTGATTGTTATATTATTATAGGTGAACGCGCTGTAAATTATTAGTAAAATTACGATATTTATTGTTATTATAATAATATAGTCTGTATTGATAACTCCTTCGCATCGAAAAAACAATCGAATTTAACGATTATTATTACGTTGCCGGGTTCAACGACAGTAAATATGCGCAATCAACACTTTTTTTTTTACATAACATCATCTCGGAATGAATGATAAGTGAAATACTCGGCTGATAAGTGTAAAATTAAATTATCAATTTTATATAATATAATAATTCCAGATCGGAAACCTCGAAATAGTAAAGTATTATTCCTTCTTTCATCCATTTTTGGCGATATTCAAATAATTATTTTATTGCACTAAATTATGTAATCGAATAAATAATTCACAGCTGTAATTTTTCAACGACGATGAAGAGTGACATTGGAGGACGTGTGCGAAATGCGAATACGTCGAAACACAATTAAAATAACGACAACAATAATAATAAGAGATAATATGATGTATTAATATGTTATACAACGAATACGCCTGAAAAAAAAAAGACTACAAGGACATCGACATTAGGATGCACTTCACAGGCATTTCCGATGGGAGTTTTAGCGGTTGGAATGAAAGAAATGTGATCTAAATATTGTTATACTATATTATTATATTTAGCCAGAGAATAATAACTGTGATAAAAGTATAATATACGGGACACTGCACAAGAATATCTGTCAAAGTATGTGATGGAAAATCGCTATTTGACCTATATATAATATAAAATAATTAAACGCGTAGTAATGTACTATTGTACATAATATATAAAATTACTATAAAACGACGATGACAAAAGAAAAATTTATAAAAAGCGTAGTGGGCCAGCACTATATAGTGGGGAATGACCGACAAAACGAATGTTTTCTATGCGTGGTGTGGATCGGTGCATATTGTAGGCGTCATGTCGTTTTAAATTTAATATCTTCTTTTAAACACGCAAAACTTTGTCAATATAAAATACCAAATACAATAGTATACAACCACAATATTTGTAATATTTACAGATACAAATAAATTTATGAGTTACCTTTCGGTAAAGACCGAAAAGGATCAAATTTTTCGACCTTACGCTTGACAAGAATACTAGACGGCTAAGTGCCAAGTCTATATTACAAAAAACACAAGCAATATTAATTTACCAAGTTTTCATCTAATTATAGAATTTTACCAATAAGGTATTTTTTGTGTGATAGACGATTATACAACCAATTTATCCCAAAATATAAATATAACATTTAGGTAGACAGAAAGAATAGTACGATATCGTAAAAGAAAAAATTCCTAATTAATTAAAAGGATTACATATAAAGAATTTTTGACTTTTTAAATTATATGCTATATACTTCTTAGGGTAGTATATTTTGTAAAGTCTCTTCTTTCAAATGAGATATGTGAAAGAAACGCTCGATTCGTTATCGTTAAAGTCATTTTTCGAAAACTATTTATCAGCCTACGGCAAGACGATGATATTATCGAGTGTTTACAAAAAAAAAAAAAAAAAACCGACAGTGATGAAAATATGACTTAAGTGTATAGTATAATATACGATTATAGTTATTGTTGTAATAAGCAATTAATGACGTTTTTTACACATCATAATTATATTATATCGTTATCATCTGCACACGACGGTTTATCTAGCACAAACCTAAATTATTTACATAAGATACACCGCAATTCGTCAAAAATCAAATAAGAATAACTTTTTTGAAAAGACATACTCATAATATTGTAACATAATGTATAACTCTCTGACCCGTGCACAGACTTTAATACGGAATAGCGAATTGAAAAAATTGCGAGATAAAAAAAAATAAACGTAATCGCAAGTCTCGGTAGGTGCAGAAAACGGTCTGATAAAAACGCTTATACATCTAATATTATTATCATGAATACGCGTAGTGATGAAATGAGTATAATAATATAACTACCGAACAAAAAGAACAAAAATCATGCTAACCGTGAAGAAAATTCAAATCGGACAAAGAAAACAGGTAAAAACATTATTTAATAAAAAAACGTTAGATATACATACTATTATATGACAACTGTACGTAAAACGTGTTACATTATAATACAGCTGTTACAGATATCTATAATAACAGGTGAACTGTGTTTATAAAAATGACATAAGGTAAAACAAAAATCTGAATATTAAAAGAATAATTTTTTTTATATAATGTTGCAGGTAATACATATGTCTTTGATTATACTTAACAGTTTCTTATTTTCTTTAATTTGTATTCTATATTTACTTTTAAGTCTTTCTCATTAAATACAATCTATTACTGAGCGATAATGACTAATTTGTCGTATTTTGTTTGTTATTTTTCACACACAATATTTAAAATATTATGTTAAAGGACTTAAGTCCGTATATATTAAATATAAATACCGATCGAAAACACCAAAATATGCATATATTCAATAATAATAATAGTAATAATAAATTTATTAATTGCAAATTAATTATAAATAATGTTTACTATAAAACATTTTAAGACGCTTAGTAAACAAACCATTTGTGTGTTCTAGTAAGCGTTTGCTATAATTGGCCTTGGTTCGTTCGCTGTTTACCCATTGTACATACTTATGACATAAACACATAAAATAAGTTGTATTTGAGAGCAATATAATATATTATGATTCGTATCATAATCATCTTGTTTTCGATAGTACGACATTACAACTTCTTATAATACTATAAGTAGTTAGCATTATTATTGTAACTTATAACATAAACATATTCTTTGTCTACAAGGATCAAACGACTTTTTCAAAACTGTACAACCGTATCATTTCAGGCTAGTCCAACTTCGTTAGATTCTGAGTGGAATAGCAATGGTGTTAATGATTTTTTTTACTCGAATCAATTTAAAAAACCAATCGAAACACAACGGAAGAACGTTTTTTCGGATTACTACATCCATTACAGCCTAAGGGCGTTTTATATTGGGAATAAATTCCCCATCCCCGTCATTAAAGAAGTGGTAAACCTTTTACATAATTTCATACAAATATTTACAATTTATTTTATTAGCTTAACAGTATGGCAAACACCTGTATGCGTTGTGTATATAAAGAAACGCAGAGTAAACAAAATAAAAGTTAGCGCGCTTTTCCAAGCCAACCACTAATTTATCACAGTCGATTGCAAACTGTGATTTGATATTTTTTTATCCAACAACCCAGCAATATCATTATGTTGGTACCTGTTTTTTTTCACAAGAGATCAATGTACTTGATCATAATACATAGCTATTGTATTTTACTTGATAGTAGTATACCCTCCACAGAGAATAATTCTAATTTTCATCTGAATAATTAACACCGCCATTCAAATAAGTATTTAAATTTGTAATCAAACAATAATTTTTCAGATGGATTCTCACAACATCATGATAGAAATATCTCAAAACTAGCGGCTACATTGAAAAATACATATCATAACTGAGGATTGCAACCGTAGTTCGGAGTAATTAGACAAATAAGCAATCATCTACTTCAATATTTTAATCTTAACTATAAATGCGTCCATAAACTAAAAATTAAAAATTACAATATCAAAGTCAAACTTTTCAATCTAAAACTCTCCACTTATGCCCCTTATTGTATCTCAAACTAAACCCTTCATATTAATATGTGCACACTGCATAATAAATATCCATAACAGAATTTATCGAACAATTTTGAGTTGTTGTACACTATATTGCTCTTCAATCCACAATCATCCCAATCGTCAAATTAAAAAGTAAGCAGTTAGAAAAATAATAAAACCTACCAGTTTTAAAATATGCTTATGACATGAATTTTCAAACTAATAATAAAATATATTGTCTACTCTTCTTCTCCAAGGGAAAAATGATTTTAAATTATCGTTGACGAATTATTTTTCTCTCGTGTAACTATATAATTTAAATAAAAGGCAACATTCTCATCCCTCATTCTACATTTTATATTGATTATTGTATAAAGTGTATTCCTGTAATCCTATAAGTTTTTAATAGTAATATTTAAAAACAATATCATATCAATGGACCCACAAATTATTTTAAACTCCTCTTCTAGACCTGTTGTTGTTATTAATAAATTAAGGTGTTCGAGATAGTTGGATTCTTAATTTAATCGTAATGTAATTATGTTTTCAATTTTGTATACAAAAACTATATCATTATTTGTAACGACCGGTTTTTTTTTTTGTTTTTTTTTATACATGAATAATTGTTTTAATCTAAATTAATTAAGATACCGGAAGCTATTACAAGAAAAAAAAATAAAAACACAAAGTTAAACTTAGTATTAATTTATGAACCAGTACATATTACGAACAATGTATATTTATGTGTATACACAAATTATTGCACCTATAAACAATATAATATGCATCATGTCACTTGTCAATCAATACACTTTTATATTCGAGTGTCTTGTTCGCAATAAAAATACTTAAGGCTTTCAAATTTTACCATCATCCAAACCAGCGTGTATGAGTAAAACGTATCGGTTGTTTATAAAAAATGCTATAAACCAACGTTAACCAATAGATAACTATTGATATACTAATCATTGTACTATTAACAAGTAGTTACATTTATCGAAAGTATGAAATAATTAAAAAATATAAATTTACGTAGTTTGAGAGATCGATAGAATTAGAATAAATGTATGATTAATATGGGTCCACTGAAATGACGGCTGCGGTCTTAAAATAAATTATTATCAAAATTAGACATATTATTACGTAAAAGAACTTGTAACATTACTTCTCATATACAGTCATACAGATCTACTACTATACGTACACTGTACAAACTGAGAACACTATAATACTATAGTACTTTATGTATATTTTTTAATTAGATCTGTAAAACTTGATACTTAATCGTAATGTTTCATTAATTATTATTTAGCTTATAATATTTTAATACATGAAATGCATTAATACACATATAGTCTAAATCAAAAATTGACTGAATAAAAGAGCTATTTCAATTTTTTTTTTTTATGCGTTACAGGCCAAATTTTTGAAAAAAAAAATTTACTAATAATAATTAAAAAAACAATAACTAATGAATATTATTTTTACAAAGAACTTAGGTCAAATAGGTTAAGTAAATAAAAAAAAAAAATGTTAATTTAAATATAACAAAGCAAATTGTTTTGATTAAAATTGCTCCTATTTAGTCAATTTATTATTAGAATACTAGTTAACATATCAAAATTAACCAATACAAGAATACAATATTAAAAAGAAGGGTACCAAATACCTTGGTTAAGTTATATATTATTATTATTATTATATATATATGGAACACCAAATCATCAAAATTCAACACGATACATCACGAAATATATTATTATAATATACTTCCTATATTTTATTCTACACATTTCAAGGTTTCTCACTTGGTACGAGCTGAATTGTTTCTTTAAACGAGAAAAAATATTTAATTATATAATATATCTGTCTATACGCTATGGTACGAGTGCGGAATCCTTGGTCAACTCCACAAGCGGAGCGTTTGAGGGGTAGTTATTGCCTTTCCTTCCTGTTTAAGAACTTGATTTATTCTTCAAAAATTTTAAATATGTATGAAATATAACCACTTGGACGATATTTGGCAAGATAATGAAAACCATTATTTTTACATATTGATTTATCATAAAGTTTTGTCAAACCGACCTACCTTAAGTTCATTACGACAACGGTTTAACGGATTGGCATATTTTATAGTCCGTATTAGTTACCTACATATATATTATACGAGTATATTTAAACAATATAACATTATATAGCTTACATATATATAGTTGAAGTCCACTTAGCACTTTAGCAGTTAGGCAAATCCTATAAAATATTGGTTAGCTAGGTTTAAATTAGCAAAAGTTACACAATTATTCTCATCACATATTTATGAGTGTTTATATATAAATAAAATTAATTTATAAAAATATTTTAAAATCACGTACGGAAATAATATTATGATACACACATAATGCATATATATTATATTTGCAATATATCAATATAAAAATTACATGAAATTATTAACATGACTATAAATAGGTAGTATATGTACCTACACAGAAAACCGAATTATCATAACTAAACTATATAAACATTATTTTCCAAGACCATCATAAGTCGACTTGCTCGTGTAAATCACGTTATGGCAGCTTTATAAATAATATATATGTATGAATTTTATTAATCATTTAGTGTCGTCTGAATTCATAACTATAATTATTATACCACTCGTACACGTAGATAAATTAAATTGCGCAGAGTATAAAATAAGTTTTTAAAAGTAATTAACAACAAAAGTATCCCATGTAAGTACTTATTTAAATTCTAAACAAATGATTAATATTCTTTAATATTTAATAGATTTCAGAAATTTTTACACAAATTATGTAAATGAGAAATTATATAGGTTAGGTTAAGCACCTATATAAACATATTAATACATATACAACACATAATAAATACATAGTTCGTAAAGGCATGTATATAGTTTAAATTAATAAATAAGAATATATATAAGACGATTACTAACTATTGTTTTCTATATGGAATCTTAAACCTTCAATGTCCTGACAATTTTAATTTAACAACAATAACGACATAAATTAAATTACTTAAAGCAATAAAAGGGGACAAGTCTGTAGGTAATATAAAATTCTTATAAATAATAAAATTTAAAAACAAATATTAGTAGGTAGTATATATAACTATAAAAGTATACATAACCTACTTACAATATAATGAAATATTATAATGATTATATAACAAAATATTATTCTTCTGTTTTAGTGCAACTTTATATACTTTATATTTTAATAACATTAATTAGACCTACGAATAATTTACTTACACTTCAAAATTATTAATTGATTTTCTGTTACCTATTTAATTCACACAATCCGACTAAACTAAATATATAATAACATTTGCATATCTAAATTGTTAATTACTAAATAGTAAATCAGAAAATATTATATTTAAATAATTAAGAATTCTATTAATTATGGTAGTAAGGAAATCGTATATCTATATAAATATTAACGATAAATACAATTAATAAATTTAAAAAACGTAAGTAAAAATATTATATACAACTGTGGGTTTATTTGAATTCTAATTTTTGGAATTTTTAATAGCTTTAGATATGATCTATATATTTTAAACCGTAATTTTTGGGTACATAGATTTACGAATTTAAAAGTATTCTTGTACGATACAAACTTAGTTTTTTCAAATCAGAACTAGAATTATTATTTTAGTGTTAAATTGATAAGCACATTTTTTTAGAAAATGATTAAGTAAATAAATCGAAATTCGAACGAGTAGTTTTTAAGATATTAAACATAATACGTTCTGAGCCATTAATAGTAATATCAGAGATAATAAATTTATAATACATGAGATTTAAGCTTATGACGATTTGAAAATATTACAGAAGTTAATAATAATTTAACAATATTTTATTATTACTTGTTAACATATTGAATATAGAATAAATAATAGATTTAATATTAAATCTATTTAATTGTTTATGTAAAATCATTTTTAAAAATAATTATCATATTTAAAGGTACTAAGCTTAATAATGTATACGCTTAGTCGAATTTTGATTTAGATGCAACAATATTTTTAGAAAAATATAATTGTCAACAATAAGAGTACAACAACAAAATTGGTGTCCTAATTTGAAATAAGTAGTTTATAGTAAAATAGTTTAAAATAATACTTTTTAAATACTATGAAAAAATATAAGAATTTGAAAATATGATATTTAAAGATACCTACTTAATTTCTCAAATCAAAATTTGAATAAATGCATTATTAAAGTAAAACAGGTGAATCAGGATGGTTAGTAATTCTCCCTGTAAGAACAATAAATGTAGACAATACAAGACAACACCATAGTCAATAGAGTGTGCATAATATTCAATATTATATAACTTAGAAGAATAACCACAACTATAAAAAAATAAAGGTATCCCTTACACAAAACGAAGAATTAGACGTAGGTTCCTACACTATACACAATACTAGACAGTAAACGCATAATAGTAAACAATGAAATAAGAGTATCAGATTGAACAAGATTGAACACGGGTTCAACGGTATTGCCGTTGGTACATGTTTACTTGCCAACATTGCTAAAAAATACCGTTTTGGGTAGATACATATAGTTATTATTTATGAGTATTATTTACGTGAAGATACACTCGTAAACTAGCTGTACCTATATATTCACATAATATTCTTCCTATTCAATTCAATATCGTCACACAATTCGAGTGCAAGGACATAATATCTTTAAGAATAATCTTGACCTCGTTTTGGTACTCCGAGATCATTAAACCTACAGAGAGTTCTTTCATTTCTTTGGGAGAAAGTAGACATGGTTAGAATAGCAGCATTCCGGTTCGAATAGCGGTGCATTTATTTTTAAAGTTTTCTAATTTTTGAGAGAAAAAAAATTACAATTTGTTTCTAACTTCAGTGTACTATATGTACAATGAAGTCATAATTTAATCCCGCCATCTATTTATAGGTATACATACTACCTTTGAGTCTGTTTATTATTATATTATACACGTGAATACAAATAAATACAATTATATATTACAACAATTGACGGATATAAATGTAAATCTAAGACTTTTAATATTCCAATGGATATTGTGAATATAAACTCTATAATACAACAACATTTAACTAATATTTTCGTCATTTTATAAATTTAAATTTGCATTTAGTAGTACAAAATTGTTATCAAATGCAAACTTTTAATATAACATAAATCTTTGATACTCATGCGCGTTATTGGTGAAAATTGTTGGATATAAGTGCTACTTTTCTATAATAATAATAATAATAATTTTATGAGAACTTAACTATGTAGTATTTTCTATATTTTATACGTATATTAGAGAACGGAACGTGTTCTACTTAATACATACAGACTTTATCTGCTGTATATATATACATAAATATATATTATGAACATATCCATTCTGTACCTATAAAGTAGCTATAACTTATAAGAATAATGTAATTAACTATGATATTTATAAATAATAATGATAATAATTTTTTTTTTCGTAGACAAATGCTACTTATTTCAAACGCGTAAAAAAATTAATTATAACAAAATAAAAGATTCCTATATTTAGGAATTAACTATGAAAATAGGTCAAGTATACTGAACCGTAAGACCATACAGACTGCAAAAAGACCACATATCGATCAATTTACCTCGTATATTATCAGAAAATATACTTTTACAACGTACTTAAAATTCGAATTGTATATAAAATCGATTTATAATATGAAACTGGGATATTCGATAAAATGCTTTTAGTTAATAATGTATGACAAAAAGTTTTAGACACGAAAATTATTATAAAATTTGCAGTAGCAGTATCTTGTGTGAAGAGTTATAATATGATTTTAATTTAACCAAGGACTTCTGTATTATAATAATATCACAATAAGTAATGAGCAATGAGCATAAAATATAGGTAGAAGACATGAAAATATTAAAATAATCTCAATTAGGTATAAAAATTACGTCATTATAAGTAAATATAACATATGATAGTAATATAATATATTTGATCGCTTTTTATTCAAATTTTAAATTTTTTTCCAGAAGTGAGTAAGTAAAACAAGTTTTTTTTTTAAATGTGCTCTAAGAATTTACCTAGCCTTTTCCCCCACTTTATAAATATAAAAACCTCCGTTGCTTATAACTTATAACCATTAGAAAAACAAACCAACAAAACCTGTTTAAAATATTCAACATTCAATTAAAAAAAAATAAATAAATTACCAACAAAAATTCCAATACAATTATTACTCATAGTAAATTGTATATATATATATGAATAAAGGGTGATTTACCAAACATTATTATTATTATTATTATTATATCATAGTGTTTAATAGAATTAATTTTTTTATCAGTCATTGATTAGTCAAACATTGTTATTAAATCAAAACACATATAACATGTACAATACTCATATTATATTTGAAAAAAATTTTGACTACGATTTAAAAAATTATAAATCCTCAGATATGTAACGAAAAATTAATAATAAATAAACCAGAATGCTGTACAATATTATATGTATGATTAGATACGTCACTCAGTGGTCGAACAACTCCCACCAGCCACGAGCTCACGAGACACTATAGAAGCGTCGTCGTCGATCCAACGGTTTTCATGTAGCGGTAGCGGCGGGAACCATGTGTTAAAATAATATGAATGTATCATTGAAGAATGAAGTTAGCTAGCCAGTCGACGGCCGGCGGTTCAGTTGGTTCATTAAACTTACCGAGCAGCGTTCTTATATTAATGTATGTGATAGACGTCGTGTGTACAATAAAATAAAAATTAAATATTACTTGTTCGAGTGCGATCGTAGTGTCATACATTTATAAATAACAAACGCGCATGAAAGTCATATGAACCTGCGTATAATAGTGTAATTGATTAATATAAAAATGTTATTTTATTAGTTTTCATCAACTTTCCTCGATAATATTCTAGCTACAATATTAAAATAATATTGCAGTGAATGAAAATAAATTCGATTTTAGTCAATAAATGATGATCCCTCATCAACCATTCAGGACTAGTTTGATTTTCACTACTGCTGTCATTTACGTATTGATTTCCCTGGTGTCCAGTAAGTAGTACAGCGCATAGATATTATCATAACCAATTTTTGATTTTTACATAAAGAATTTATAATAAATTATTATTACTAATAATATATTAATATTTTTTTGTGAGACATCATATTATATTGTTGCCTGTATAATCGCCGCGAGCAAAAAAATCATGTGTAGCAACTACTAATATATTATTTCTAGATCAGGGTCATGCGGTCAAAATAATATATGCGTGTAAATATAAAGGCGTCATATTATTATAAAATATAATACACAACAATAAAAATATTAAAAACTTGAAATCAAAAATGATTGATCATTTGCAAATGGAAGAGGCATACACAAACACATATTTTTCATAAAACGTTTGACTAATAATAGGAAGATAATAGAATGTTAAAAATAGCTTTTTTAAGTTAGAAACTTTTTGATATCATCCACAATACGAAACATAATTATTATCAGATTATTTTTTCTTTATATAATGATTAATAATTTACCATGCGTTATAAAATGAATAATAGAAATTTCTTGAATATTTTAGATTTATTTAATAAATCGACAAAGAAAAAAATTCTAACCAGCAAAAACGTAAAATACTGCAATTATGAATAATATATTCAGTAACGCGTGCAAAGTATTTTAAGTCATTGCGTTTTCTGTTTACAATAATATAATTATTGTAATAGCAGTATGGACCACATTATTAAAATAATAATTAAAGATATTGTCGCAATGTTTACGGGAAAACGCCTACATAAATAAATCATGAATACAACATATTATGATTCGCGAATAACAAAATATAATAAAATAATAAATATTACTTATAAGTTATAATTTTTATTGATAAAATATATACATTATTGATAACAACTTACTCAACAACAAAATTTTCCTATTTTAAACACCTAAAATAATCGAAATTGTCGATATTTAATAAACATAATAATAAATTGTCACGGTTTATGAAAAAAAAAATGTTATCATTTTAAACACTATTGGAAAGGAAATATTCAACGACCCACACTATCACTGGTAGTGTTATATTGCAATTTGCAGTGGTCTTATTACAATTATTATATATATATATACCGTTTGTAGTGTTCAAAATCGTATCGTTAATGATAATTCCATAAGATAATTTGTTTATTCTTCACAATATTATATAATGTAAGAAGTGAATTATTTTAAAGTTTAAGTTATCATACTATCTTAGGGACTATATAATTTTCTTAGTGTACCTATTGAAGCTGGAAACGAATACGATTGCCGAAATTGGAAGAAATACTGTAAAACACGCAACCAAACAAATTCAAAAATAATTTATTCCCAACTATTAATAACGTCTATCAATGTCGTTTTAGATATACACAGAAGTACGCTATATGCAATGTCTACGCGAAATTTGAATTTAGGCACTTAACTATTCGTATTATTGGCCAACTATTTTCGACTGTGACTATAGTCACCATTGTAGGTAACATTAATACAAATATTGCATATTATAAGGAATTGAGATCAACTTCATGTTAAAATTATTGTTCTCATTTTGAAACAAAAACGTCCTAAATACATTATAATTTCAACTTAGCAATAAACTTTAGTTATTAAAATAAAAAATTCACTAAGGGCTTGTGTATTTATAAATAAATAAAAAAATAAAATAAAATTATAATCCATTTATGACTATATTTAGGGTTTATTACCAAATAAATATTATTTTTTAAATTTTTGAGTTATTATTCTTATAATGAACAGATAAATAATTCTTAGCTAAAGTAACATTTAAATACAGAAAAAAAAGTATGCATAGAAAATTTCTAAAGTCAAGGGCGAACGAAGAATTAATAATTAATGCAAGTATATAAGACATAAACCACAAACTATTATGTCTCATGACATGTAATCTGCAGATAACAATGCACATACATAATTACATTGTTTTAAAGCTGATTCCAACAACGATCAACGTTTAGATAAAAAGTGTTTTTTTTTTTTTTTTTAATGACAATACAAGACATTGAAATTTAGTTAGGGATTTGACATGATAATTGATCGCAATAATGGCACCTATGACCTGTCAAAATTACTGTAATTGCGAATTTAAGCAAAAATAACTAATTTCTGACACAATCATCACCAAGGTCTAACCACACGAAGTATAACGATTTGACTAATTAAATGTTTATTATACAAAAAAAAAAAACTATAAGAAAACTAAACTACACGGAAATATAACGATAAATGTAAAAGAACTAAGGAGCGGTTTTGAAAAAACTTTGGAGGGAGGATGGAAAGGGGCAAATTTAGTACCACAGTATAAAAAATTATTTTCAATATTTAATCGATAATGTTTAAGCGTACTTACGTTTCATTCTTATTCTATTTTAAAACTTAATAAATTAAACATAAATTAAAATTATATTATGAAAAATTATTTTTTAATATTGACATAGCTGTATATTAAAATAAATTAATCAAGTACAAAAGGGGGATGATCATCACCATGCCTCACACTACTCCAATCTACCGTTGATATATTTTACATAATAAACTTTCAACAAATTATATCATAACACTATAAAAACACAAATTTGTATAAAAATATATTACACGCAATACCTACGAAAATAATACGCAGATAACGTAAATGATCTTTTATGGTGCAAGTTTTTATGATTACAATAACACATATAACTGTCTAGACTCTATAGGTACATGCTCGAACAAGACAGAGGACAAGTCTTAAACAATCACAATTTTCTTTATTATACAGTGCCATATTATATTAATGAAAATCGTAGAAAATGAAGATAATATCTACCATGGAACAAAACGACTGTCGATATTATAAAGATATAATAATAAAATATGTAAATGCAAACGACGTTCCAACATAAATTGTAATTACCATCCCTAAAACGCGCACGGTTAAACCACGAGAAGTTTAAGTAATTTTTATTCCATTAAATCCCTGTTCGTTATAAAATTATTATCCCTAAAAATGACTAGATTTGGGGAAGAAAATGATCTATATAGTAAAGTTGTTTTAAATATTTGATTATTTATTTTTATTTTTATTTTTTTAAGATGCTAATGGTCAAATAGATTGCTATGAGTGTTCGGTACATCCACCAGAACCATATCTGAACCAAACGAGCAGATTGTGTTCGAAGTTTGATGGTTCCGATCACTACAAAGTCCACTGTCCAAATTCTACATATTGCATGAAAAAATCGTTTCAACTTGAACTACAGGCCGGAAGTACGTATATATAAAATATATAATATAGAAAATAGTAATAATACCTGATCGAACAAATTATATAAGCATGTTTTTTTATACCATAATATTAAACTTATCGGTATTCGTTATTAATTCATGATTGTGAATTGAATGCACTTATAACAAGCATGTACTTTACACTAAAAATAAAATATGAGTATTAAATTTAAAGTTATTAATGCAGAATTATAAAAAAAAGTATTTAAATATATACTTTAAAACACCATTTTTAAAATTAAATAATAACATACTTTTTGTGGATTTCGATGGTACTATATACTATATACATTTTTAAACAAATATACTTAAACTGGAATATCTTGAAAAACGTGCACTTATATATAAAATATTAAAATACTGAAAAAATCAAAATAAAATAACGTGTATACAGTAATATAATAATAAACGTTGATTGAACTTAATTATATTCTTTCTAAAAATAAAAAAGTCAAAAAACATGCAAATACATTAAATTCACAGCCCTGATTATATTACATTATTGCAACTATTAATTGTTTAATGCAAGTTGTTTATAATATGTACAGAAATCGTAAAAGGAAATGTGAGGGGTTGTGCGTCACAGAAATACGATTATCAGGTTTACAAGAACGGGTCGTGGAAAGTCGAGTCAGCCGTCGAGTACGATTCGCTCAAAAAAGGATGCTTTTCTGGCAACGATGACCAACTGAGGACAGCGGAAACGCAGTTCTGCTACTGCGACGACAACCTTTGCAACAATGCCAAACAAACTACGAACTTTTCCAGCCATACGGATACGATTGCCGTGATCATCATTTACAACATTATGAGGTTTCTAAAAACCCACACGCAGCCGGCATAACATAACTTTCGTATACGTCGCGTGGCGTTTAGAAATTTTGGCCAACTGTACAAAGACTAAATATATAATAAATGAAAAAACATAAAATGCTAAAACAACATGTGACGTGGATGAGGACATAGGCATTTTTGGTTTTTTAATATACTAATTGGACCAACGTCCAAAATGTACGTTGTTATCTTATTGTTATAATATTATAATAATTTATTTAACATCTATTTTTCGTTCAAATCTAGATTTACCTATATCTTATATACCTACTACAATAGAGTTATAGTCGATTGTACAACGAATACACTATACGCGAAAATAACACTAAGTTGGTATAATATGATATTAAATTTATCTATATTTGATCAATGATCATCGACTAGAAGATATAAAATTATTGTAAGAGAATATTATAATAGAAATCTATGATAAAACAAAATTATAAGAATAATTTAATTAGTTTTAAACAAGACTTGGCTGTGTTTATTAATTATTTATATATTAAGAATACACGTTAAATATGTATTTTTGTTTTTTTTTATCCTACTGATATAATACATCTACTATACTACAAAGCGAATTGCAATGTATACTTTATACAATAAAATATAATGTAATAACGGAAAACGAGTATTTCAACTTTGTATAACACAATGATATATAGGTATTCAATACGAATTATGTAACTTGTTTAGATCTAAAACCCATACAAGCCATGTATGGTAATACTTATAGCTTATAGGTATAATTGGAGTTTTGTAAATTACCCACGTGATATGGCGTTTTTAACAAACAGATATAATAATTCATTATAGGTACTATAATACAGTAGAATAACTTTAAAATTTTAACAGACAATAAAATTTCAGAATCTACTTTTTGAAGTACTAAGGTATATTATTTATCATTATGAACAAGAGAGTTTTCATTAAAATTACTAAAACGTCATATCCATTGCTCCTTCCTTCCTTTCTTATTATCAATAACAAAAATTAGTACTTCAGAGACCTTAAATAAAAGAAACCGACAAGTTGGTTATGGCTTTGCTGTACATTAAGAGTCAACTGTACCTCGTTATTGAATAGGTTACTTTAATGGGTGTGTTCAAATTGAATTCAATGTCAAAACATTGCAAACAACCAAAACCAGTCTGTTAACCAAAATAATGAAGTTTATTTTATCATATATATATATAATTTATATGAATTAAATGAAATTCCCCAAAAATATTTTTTAGTTACAACAAAATTACTAAATAATTTATCTAATTCCGTCAAAATTTTAACTTCAATTGCTTATAAAAAAAATTGTGCAAATGTATTTTAAATATTTTTAAATTGCTAAAAAAAAGAACTTTTGTGGGATCTTTAATTTTTTTTATGGAATATACATTTTTTTTGATGAATTTTATAGAAAAGTATTAAAAGAAAACTCAAATTTCAAATGTCTATAAATTGCTTAAATATTGAAATATTTTGATAATTATACCATGACTGTATGCAATGTAAAGAAAATGCTAACATAAACATTAACTGAAAAATTCAAACATTTATGGTTATTCACTTTTGAATTTCAGCAAAATAATAAAATCAATTTTTTTACTAATAATTATTGAAAAATTTAGTTTTATTCTAATTTTTTTCAAATTATTAAAAAAGATGCTAGACTTAATTTTTTTTTTTTTTTTTTTGACCCCCAAAAATAATTATTAAATTCACTAACCAATCATAAATAAATCTAAAACAAAAATGTCATTATTATTTTTTTTAAAGTAAGGTGTATAGCACATTTATTTACCAAGAGTTAAAAATATGAAATTATAAGCAAATTTCAAAAAAATACTACCTAATTGAATCTTTCAAATTAAGTAGGTTAGTTGGAGAAAAACAAAACATTTTTAAACTTTTGCACGTTTACTACTTAATAAATTAATTTGTTTTAAAAATAACAGGCATAAAACTAACATACACCTACATAGTTAAAAATGTATTCCAATTCTGACTGTTTTAGCAGTTTTAATTTTGCTTGCTATAATTAATTACTCTAGTATATGATATAAGAAAAAAACAATATATACATACCTGGGAACTATGCTCAACTACATACAAGAATACAACATCTTCTCTTCTAAGCCTAACAGCTGAGTGCAGAGGGTATTTGGTCTTGCTCTTAAACATGTGGTATAAAAATTGTGCTGACATATGTGCAAAATCGTCACTAGTAAAATCATCCTATAAATATTTATTAAATACAATTATTAGAACAATATTTCAAAAAAATAATTAAAATGTTTTACTAAATAACAATTTATTAAAAAATAAAATCATCAAATTTGTTTACCATTAGTGTTATTTTAGAAAATTATTTATAAAAATATTAAACTCATTAAATATTTTATAGTTTATAATTTAATTAAATTTAGAAAAAAATATTCCTCTAAAAAAGAAACAACAAAACTTTTTTTTAGAACTTAGGTTAATAATCAAGAGTCGTATTTGTCATCATAAAAACCATGGAATATAGCTGTATTTCATACAAAAAAACATTATGATTATTTTATATTATCTATTGTTGAAGAACAGATCTTTCACAAGATCATAAGAACATAATCTATCTATAGTTAATTTCAATGTAGAATCTAGTTATATCTAAGCTAATTATTCTAAATAGTTGATTAATAAAATATTTGATAGTTAAATTACTAATAATTATTTATGATAATCAACATTATCTTTATTTATTACAAAAAAAGATAAATAAAAGGGTACAATGTATTCATGAGTAAATAAACCTTATTGAACATGAAATTATTTTTATGAACATAATAAAATATCAAATAAACGAATTTACTTATTATACTCAAAGTAATAAAATTAAAATTGATTATTATTTTTTTTTTTTTTACACAACACTTACCCAATGAGCTGATATTAAACTTGAACAATGTTCTTTTAATGTTTGAGCTCCGATCTCATCAGCAGTTGTATAAAACTTTACACAGTTTTTTACATTTACAGAGGCCATAAGTGCTTTTTCACATCTAAAACAAAGAAAAAATAATAATTTAGAGTTTAAAATTAAAAACCATTTAAAAAATAATAAAATAAAATAATATAAAGCAAGTGTTCTCCACCTTTAGAGATTTGTGCCCCCTTCAAACTATTGTATGAGTTCAAACCTCATATGATGTGTGCATAATATATATTATACATAACATACTTTAATGTTGGATATCATATTTTTTTTCAACATTTTAACACTTCTCCCTGAAATTTTGTCATGCCTCCTTTTTTTTTTTTTTTTTGGGGGGGGGGGAAGGTTGAGAAGCCTTGGTATAAAGTTACGTAGTTAATAAATAATATAGTATATACTAGATTTAGTAACAATTAATTTGCATGATAATCATAGATATTTAATATTTATAAGACTATTACTAACTTTCAGTAATTCATTTTCCTGACAATAACATTTAAAATTGTATTTAATTAAATTTATTTTATTAATCCTATATCACACAAATATGGTTGATAATATAATTATTTATATTTGATGTCATTAAATATTATTGACCGGATACAAAAAATACAGCTATTTAATTAATAGTTATTTATTATTATTATTATTATTATTATTATTATTATGTATTTATTCATACATTTTAGTTTTAACTTTTTATTAATATAATAAATTTTATTCTACGTGCATATTATTATGCAGGTAGACACAGAATTATTTATCATATTACATAGAATTCTTTTATACTTATAATTACTTAAGTGATTACAACAACTTAAACCACTCTGTATAATTTTCACTTAAAATTAATAATTTATTTTAAACACGTGTAATTTGTAAATACTTATGCACTAAATATGTTGATAATCAAAAATTATAAATAATATAATGATAAAAAAAATGGTTTTTTAATTTTATTAATATGATTATAATTGTATAGCATTAAGTCTAATTTTCATTATCATGGATTTTAAAAATGCATTTATCACTATTAACCATTTATTAAAATATCTTGATGTCAGTTACCCACTAATTTGATAGATTAAATCATACATTACTGGCAGGAAGCAATTTGCAAAAGTAAATAGCTGGTATTATATCTTGTATAATTAAGATTACCTTTGGGTGTCTTTTAAGGCAGGCATTTCAGTTCTTCACTATTTTCCTTTTTTATTAATTTTGTCTCAGTATTTTAGTGGGGCCAACTTTCTTTGTTTCGCTGATTACATCAATTTTTTTTTTTTTTAAATTCAGTCAAGAATATTGATAATATTATTTTATTTTCTGCCTTTATTTATCTTTTATTTTATTTTTAACTATTTAGGACTTACTCCCTTGATATAGACAAACATCATTTAAATAACTTCATAAATCATATATTCTGTCAAATAAAGTTAATTCTATCAATAGTTCTCCACTTGCTCAAGTAACTTAAATAACAGATCTCTAAAAACATTATATGTCTTTCCTTACTTTATACAAATACATCAACTTCAAGTTAGCTTGTGCTTTCATAGTTTTTAAATTTATCAAGCACAATAGTTAGTTCTTGATCTCAGTTAATTACATTTGATCCCTCAACTTTGCTATTTTACTGTCAATTTTTGAGTAGATATCTACCAAATGCAAAAAACCAACTAGTCTGAAGCAAATACAAAATTAGTTTCACTCCTTTTAAAATTTATGCTCAATGTTAAAGTACCTTACTGCCTTTTATTCTTTCTATCTATACTACTATAAATAACATTTTTTTTATCTTCCTATCCTTGACAACTTTTTAAATGTTCTATTATTATTTGCTTTTGGCTAATTTAAAGTTCTTACTTATGCCAAACTAAACCGTCATGCTTAGGCTTATCATACCATACTATAGACAATAATTATAATCAACATACAACATAGAATACTACATAGTGCTAATCATGTTAAGATTTAGTTCATAGCTCAGTTTATTTTGATAACCTATTTACATATGTAATTTTATTTTATTATCGAGTGCAAACTATAAGTAATTTACCTATCATACAATTTGTTAATAACTAATTGAAATTTGCCAATCATTATTTGGTTTAAAATACATAAAAAGATAAATAATGAGGATAATACACTTGGATGCTCTCATAAAAGTAGGAAAAACTCTACATATTGTTCTCAAGTGTTAATTATATAAATAAATTAAAATATTAAGTTAATATTAACATAAAAATATAATAAATAATAATAATTCAAGTTAAATACCAAATTATTCAATTAAAGATTAAAGCATAACTAGCAGATAAAAATTATAGATTTTTATCATAATAGATCATGAATTTTACTTTTGAAAGAAAATTAAATTAAATTTTTGTTCAATAGTTATACAAAATATCTAGTTATGTGATACTATTTTTATTAGAATAATATATATTAAAATACATATTATAAATATTCATATTTTTATAAATTTTAAAACATATCTATTTGTCATTAAAAAAAAATTTCCAATGCAACTTCAAATCTTTACTAAATTCTTAATCAATTTTAAAAAACAAAAATAATTTAAAAGTAAATGTAAAACAATTTTATAGCTTAGCCAAATATTAAAAACTAGACAAACTAAATAAGTTTAAGAAACCTCATTATGTGAGGGGAAAGTAATTATGCAGAGAAATTGAAAGTATTGTAAAAATATTAAAACCATTGGTTATTATTTTATCAATTTTTTTCAATTAAAGTGGATTTTATTATTTTATTTCTCATATGTTGTATCTTTGAAAATTTAGTAAACATGATTAAATAATGACGTTTAAGATGATTTTATAAACAAGACAAATTCATCAAAATATCATATTACAAATGCATATAACAACAGATTTATCAGATATTTGTGTGTAAATCATGGTTTTAGCCAAAAATGGTGATATTTTAATGGATGTAGAATAAATTTAAATAAGGGATATCAATAAAAATGCTATTAGCTAATCTCCAGTAATAAACCATTGCAGTGATTATTGTCTATTAGGTTTCTAAAGATAAACAAAAATAAGATTAATGGTTATCAGTAAACGGCAATTAATCTTGTAAAATCATATATTTAATACAATTTTTTTAATAAAATCATAACTATAAACTATACTTTTAAAATTGTATTGAAGGTAATAACTTACTTGTTAACTAAGTCATCTAAAACAAATGTGTCTGCAGTTTTCATCAAGCTTAAAATGAAACCATCACCTTTTGAGAAATCTACTTGATCTGTGTAAATCCATTTTAGTAATGCTTTTCCGACATCCAAGGGCAATGCAGTCCAATCTAAATTATGAAAAATTTAATAAGACTATTATCATATACTATGCATTCTAAATAATATTTACCTAAATAAATAACTTCGGTCAAATCAGGAACTCCCCATTTATCACTTCTTGATGATAATACAAACTTATGAGCTGGAACATCGCCATTTGCCAATGTTATATTTAAATCACTAGAATTATAAATTAATAGATAGGTAATAGTAAAAATAAAAAATAAACACTTAAAAGTTTACCTGTAAAGTGAGTTGTTATACAGTGTTGTTACTGTTTTCAAAAGCCTGGAGACAAAACTATTGTCATTACAATCACCATGTGTTGCAGCTAATGTGGCATGTTTTTTTTCCAACTCATTGCAATACGCTTGGAGTTTCACATATTCATCTTTCAACAATGAAAGGTGTTGTTGCTGTTTATGCTTTTCAGAGTCTCCAGACATTCCTTAATTATCAGTTACAGACAAAATATTACTATACTATGAATGAATTCTAACAGTTCAATATATTATACAATCAAAGTGGTGCCTTAAAATTAAATTATTTTATTTTACCAAAGAAGTAACTTTTTTTGTAATTAATTTTAGTGTTGAGTGAGATATGTATCCAGATAACTCACAAGAAAGCTTCAACACTTTATAAGAACCTTAATTTTAACTGATAATGTTTAAAAATGCCCCTACCAAGAAACTTTTTTTCTATTGCGTCTATTTATGTCTAAATATTACCTATAATTACTCATTACAAATGAAACCAGTATATTATTGTATCCAACTAATATGAATATTGGTATACTTGCATAGTTTAATATTTAACTTAATACAACTTTTTTATAAGTTATAACTTACATTTACGTTTAAGTACCACTTAATGAATTACTTACAATCTGTGATTCGTTGGACCACTTAACATATATAGTTGAAATGAAGGGCATTATATACATATAAGTACCCCATAAATTTTGACGTTTTAAAAATATTTTTATTTTTTTATTTAGTGACAATTTACAATCTATAAAATAAGTATATGAGTGAGAATGAATAAAAAATGAGGTGAGAAAAAAAGACAATGAATAAGAGTTTTGCATTCAAAACTCATAGACATGGCCACATAGGTGGTAAGTTTAAAAAAAAATAATAAAATTCATATTAAGTGTGATGTTACGTCTGGGTCATTTGCGTTTCAAGTGTTTCATTTTGGAGTATAGGCATAGGTATTATGTGATAGCTTTTTATCTTATGGTTGGGATTTTAAGATCATTATGTAGAGCAACATTTGTAACATATCAAGGGATTATAGTTATCATGTAGAGGCAGATGACTTGGAACACTTGTATGATTTTTGTCTTTGATGGTTTAGCAGTATCCTAGAGAGCGATTTGTAGAGCAGTTATTTAATTGATTACATTCGGTTTTGAGATGGGAACCCTGAGTGAGCCTTCTGTTAAATAATAGACTAAGATATTTGACTTTATTTGTTTGAGGAATGGTCGCATTCTCAAATTGTATGTGAAGACAGTCATTGGAGCGAAAGGAAAAAGTGACATGGTAAAATTTAGAGTAGTTGATCTTAAATTCCAAAATTTAAACTAGTGAGATAGGCTGATCAGATGGCTTTGAAGTAGGCCGCATGCTTTGAGAAAGTGAACTGAATAAAAGAATTGTGGTGTCATCAGCATAAATCCTTAACACGTTAACCGCCATATGACCACCGGCAGTCATTCAATAAGTACTTTTTATACGCTATAGGTACACTAAATATTTTAAAAAAATTGAAAAAAATAAATATATTATAGGTACCTATATCAAAAAAATTGTAATAATTCCTACTACTCCAGGCTCCTTATTTTGGTGCATTATTGTAGCACTATAGAAATGTTAATAATATAAAACTAAATTAATTTATGGTCACCGGTGGTCACAAATGAATAAAATCTGAGAATTACAAATGACCGCCAGTAGTCATATGGCAGTTAACATGATAAATATTAAATATTTAACCACCTTTTGATCATCGCTAAACTTGGTAGCACTAGGACCCATAAAAAGTAGAAGATTGAAGCCTTTTTCCTTTAAACATAGACATTAAAATACTAAAATTGATGTTAGAACTTAGAAGCTGACAATACAAAATGGCTATTATAGTAATGATATCATTGTTTTATTGCTTATAAATAATATTGTAGATCAGTTTAAAAATAAAATTTTCAAGGCTTAGTTTGATTAAAAATATATAACTTATTTTTATGTTTTTTATGCCTTAGTAAAAATACAGTGATTTCCAACATAGATGTACTTAGAGAAGAATAACCTAAACATGCAAAAATTACATTAGTGTATTTTAGTTTACAATAATGGAAAAAAATAGAAAAGTAAACCAAAGAAATTATTTTAGAAAGGAAAAAATAAAAATAAGAAATTTCAACAGGTATCTATTTGAACATTTTTTATGTATTCATATTATGATAAGTACCCAATAAAATTAAAATTACTTAGATATAAAAAAAAAATAATTTAAATTGAAAAGTAAAGACAATATAATTTAAGAAGTAAAATTCAAAACACAAATGTCAAAATATTAATGTCATACCTAACTGAGCAATAAAATTAACTGTATGAATATGTATTATATAAACAGAAACTCCCACTCATCACTATCTACGCGTGTACGTCAAACATAAAGAGTAAATAAATGAAACTCAGACACGTATTTTGATTAAATTCGATGTTCATAAGTAATGGGTTATCAAAAGAATGTAGTAAAATTTAAAAAAGAAATCTGATGGATGTCAAGTCGATTAGATATCACACATAGAACGAAATCCAAAAGTTTTAGTAACTAACCGGCGAAACGAATACCGCCGGAAACTAACCTTCTCTGTACAGTTCGGCGGCTGGCATTATCGACGATGGGACTGCGAACGATTACATCGGTTTTCTAGAAAACTTCGTTGACGCAGTGGAAAAATCCTAGGCGGACTTTCAGACCTCTATCCGATCTATCAGACGATACACTGTTAAGTGTAAACGTCAAACGGCCATCAACAGCTATTCAACATTGAGCTATTGGCTATTACGGGCTACGACTTAACAGCGAATAAACTGTAGAGAAATTATTATACAATGTTGTATCTTTTATCAATGAGCTTGCGTATAATATGTAAAAAGTCACCGATTGATAACGCAATATACCAATGGTTAGTTGAAAAGGCGTAACCACCGGTAGAGATTGATAATACGATATTCAGTGTTAGACGAGTGGTTATCACTATTTAGGATCTTCTGAGATAGTCATTTAAATCTTGGATAAAAATTAATTTTAATTATTTGTAGACACATTTTATTTATCATTTATCGAACTTGGTCGTCAACATCGAAATCCAAAACGTATCGGTGATCAATACTCACAATATGCATTGGGTGTGAAAAAACAATTGATAACACAAGTTATATAGGCGAACTACACAATTATACAATGAACATGTATCTGCGAGTGTTGACATTTTATTGATCTCATTTTCGAGATGGAACCTTTACAGCAATTGGCTATACACATTATACACCAAGCGTACCTATATATACCATATTGGCCGCAGCTTGTTTCCAATAGTGAATGTTAAATTGAATACCTTTAATGGTAACACATCTACTAGTTTGCATCAGGATAACTAGTAACCATAAACCTTACTCTTATAATCCTTATACGTATAAAGTCTATACTAGTAACCAATATATTTACTTATTTACTAATACTAGACACGAGTCTTAAAAAACATACTTCCCATAACTATTATACTTTTCCAAGTCTCAGAATTATTTTCAATTTTGTCGACATGAGATATCTTACTTAGGACTTTTAAAACATAGGATATTAATCAATTATTATACGTTGAATCAATGAATAAATAACGGTAAAAATAATAAAATTGTTAATGCCAAATACGACTTCAATGGGTACACTAATCAGCAAGTTTTAAATTACATAATTGAAATGTTAATTCTCATTTAAAATCATAAAAGTTCTGTTTTTAGGACTTTAATAGGTTAATATAAGGTATAGTCAATAGGTTTGATTTTTTTGGTATTTATTATAAATTGTCAAATAATGAAATTGTACAATTATTTAGCAGCAGCTGTGGCCTTCTCTTCTTCACGAATCCTGTCCTTCTTTAATGGACCCATGAAAGCAGCCTTATCAGCAACAGTCTGGAAACGTCCATGACCAAATTTGGATGAGGTATCGATGAATTTCAAGTTGATACTTTCCAAAGCAGCACGTTTTGTGTGTACCAACAATGACTAAAAATAAAACATTTAGTTAGGCACAAAATACAACATAAAAAATTTAAGAATCCAGTAATATTTTAATGTCAGAAATATTTTTACAAAACATGACCTCAGTCCTATCAATGCGTTAAACATAAACAATCATTAAACATATCATGAAAAATGGCTCTAAATTGTTGTGCATCATTGGTCATACTTTGAAAATTATTATCATTTAGAAATTGTAACTTAAAAAAAGACCTCGGTCCTATCATCAATGCGATAAAAAAAAAAATTCATGTGGAATTCATTGATTAATGGCTCTAGTAATAAAATCGTCATAGGTCAATAATTGTCTTATGAATTTATATGGTAACATTAAAAACAAAACATGTACCATAAACAATTAGATATTATTATAATATCTCAAAGAGTAATCTAAAGAATAACCTAGGAAAATCAATATACCAAAAGCTTGCCATCCAAATAATTTATTCATTTTCACATGAACATAAAATTAGTCATACAGATTTATTACTTCATTAGAAATACATAATTTATATAATTATGTACGATAAATATAAATGAGAAAAGGAGTAATGAAAAATAATATTAAATTTGCATGAATAACAAAGAGTTACCCATTAGCAGCACCTTAACTGTAAATTGATTTTATTTTAAATATAACAAAAAATATTACCATGAACAGGTAAGTTTCGCAGAAATAAATTAATAAGTGAAGCTATTAAAAAAAATTTCTTTCATGATAAAAGGTAAACTAACTTTCATTATTTAACATTCTAAACATACACAAATCTTAGTAAAATTTATAAATATTTTATCTTTTTAGCCTGCAGTACATAGCTGGTCATTGTTTATTACACAATAATGAAATACAAAATTGGTTAATATAAAAAAAACCTTTAAGATATTTCTAAGTTTGCTTTGAAAAAACCTCAGATAATTGGGATAAAGCATTTAGTTCACAGACATTCATAGGATTGGCTCTGGTTTTTCATCACAGGTTTTTTCAAACACAAAAATATTTAATAAATAAAAAACTTACTTTACGGAGAGTAATAACTCGTTTCTTAGGGCCAACACAACATCCCTTAATCATAAGGAAATCATTGTTGACTTCACCATAATGTGGAAAACCTCCCATGGGAGTAATAGTCTTCTCGGTCAAATCATACTCAGTTGATGCGTTATTTTTAATGACCTATAAAATGAATTAAGATATTAGATATTTTACAACATAATAGTAACAAAATAATTACAAAACCCTTATTATATAAATAATTTTGCATGTATCTAGCATGGTCTACTAGCAGGTCATAATCTGATTGACTCGTACAAGTAATGGAACACTAACCTAACCATGTTTATACCAAGACTAGAAGATTAAATTAAATTTGAGAAAATTAAAACAAAGATCCTTATTATGTGTGAATAATTACTTATAAACTATTCAATCATATCAAATGTATTAAAAATGTCTTGATAAGTCAGTAGGAAGGCAGCATGAGGGTATCTTCATAAATTTCAAGAAAGCAAACATCATGTGTTATCATCATTCAACACAAGACAATTCTAAAAAACGAAATGTGCTAGGCATGGTCTACTAGTAAGTCACCGCCCGATGGACTCTTACACGTGACGGAATAATGCCAACCATTAACACCAACTCAAACACAAGGTTTAGTGGATTAATTTCATTTTTGATGTGATAGCCTATACATCTCAATATTGTTCAAGATCCTTATACTATCAAAATAGTGAGACTATTTCATCAGTTAGATATAATTAAAAAAAACTGCAATTTTTAAGTCTTGGTTTGTCAGTAGGAAGGCAGCATGGTGATATCTTCATAAATTTCAAGAATGCAAACATCATGTGTTATCATCATTCAACCCAAGACATTATTATAATTAAAATGTACCAGGCATGGTCTACTAGCAAGTCACTGCCCGATGGGCTCTTGCACGTTACGGAATAATGCCCAATTTTAGCTTCAAATCCTAACTCGAAAGTTAGGCGAGCTAAATTACTTTATGATGTATACGGTATATACGTTGCTATTTAAACAACACTTTCACCGATTGATTATCAAAGATAATCCATCAATAAAATAGCTTATTAAACAAAAAAAAAATATGTAATTACCTTTCCATCTTTAGTATGAATTCCAAGACCAATTCGGTATATCTTCTTATTGATTTCAGTTCGATGATGGTAACCTTTTTGACCAGCACGAGCAACAGTGAACTGGACACGACTGGGATGCCATGCTCCAATACAAGCAACCTTACGAAGACCTTTATGAGTCTTACGGGGCAATTTCTTTGTATGCCAACGGGATGTAACACCTGAATGATATGGAATACATTAATTTCAATAAAAACAGAATAAAAATATAAAACTATACCTTTGTATCCACGACCCTTAGTGACACCAATACAATCAATCATCTCATCTGGAGCAAAAACATGAGAAACGGGTACTGGCTTCTCAAAATGTTCTTTGGCCCATTGCACTTTTTCAGCAACTGTACCTCCATTAACTTGGATTTCCATGATATGAGCCTTCTTTTGACGTTTCTTCAATAATTTCATCTATAAATGCAAATAATAAAACGTTGATCAAAAAAATAAAATCTAATACAATATGGAATTACACTAAAGATAAACCTCAGACCGCCCTAGGGGTTGACATCAATTAATTTCAGTGTCTAACTGTATTAATATTATTCATCATCGGTGAAACAAAATAAAAACCATATGCAACTAATATATTATTACCTGAGTATGAGCAACAACACGGATAACTTTAGAGTACTTGGCAATCTTAGCAAGGTCTTTGGCAATTTGTCTCTTGCCGTTTTCATCTTGCCACTTCCTCGAGTATTTGACAAAAGCCTTCTTCTTTGATTTGTACCTAAAGATAGGACACATAAATGAAGAGCGGTCTCATCATAGACTATGTCTAGATTGGAGACACAACTAACTTCTTGCCATCATTCAAATCATTTGAACCCACTGGCAATAGGTATAACTCTCATCCGCTAGCGGAGAGGAGAGATAAATGGTTAGTTATTTACACAGAAACAATAAATCGTTAATCTGAGTATATAAAAATTACATTAAAAATAGCCTCAGACCGCCCTAGTGAAGTAACATCACAATATTCAGTTAATCTAACTGTAAACATTTTTTAACTAAATCATCATTGGCTGAAATTAAATAAGTAGTTTATATTGAAACTTACCAGTTCTTATAGAAGCGTCTACGACAATCTTCAGACAAATGTTCAGCGAACACTGTCTTCAAAGGTTTAAGACCATATGGAGTTTCAACATAACCTACAACACCAACAATGATCATGGGTGGAGCTTCCAAAATGGTTACAGGCTCTACAATCTCCTTCTTGTTGAGTTCTTAAACAAACATTAATCTTTCAGTTAAAACATATCAGATACAAGTTATTAACCAATAAAAAACATACTTGATCCTGGACGGTCAGCTTCGCGAACAACATGGGTCATACCAGCTTTGTATGCAATGAAAGCAGTTAAATGAATAGGCTTGCTAGGATCATCTTTAGGGAAAGACTTTACTCTACCACGATGACGACGTGCGCGCTTCTTTGGGTAGAAACCCATAGAACCATGACGAGGAGCACTAAATTTACGATGCGACTGTAAAAAGCATGAATAAATATCTTATTAAAAAAAAACCACATGACAAAGTCAAGTTACATAACTGAAACTTCAATAATGGAAAAAAAAGTAACAAAGGTAGAACAAAAAACAAGCATTCGCGAATGAATTAATGAAGTATTAAGCGTATTTACCAACACGTGGAATTTAATATTCGTAAAAACTTCGATCACTTATGCTATTACCGATATAATATTTAAACTCGAAGGGTTGGCAAACATCAGTAATAAAATATGATACAAATACACTACCTACTTATAGATAATAAACAAATATTTTGAACACAAATACACAAGTATATACCATTTTTACATAAATTACAAAAATTGTAACAAGACATTTAAACAGTACAACCGCATGTCTTAACACTTAAATTAAGTAGGTGCGTCTCAGTTAAAACATTTTCATAAGGAATTCGGCCAACGTGCTCCCTAACCTTAAATTCACCAAGATGGTAATGAAATCCGAATTTAAGAGAAAGTGTAAAAATGTGTTAAAAGAATACGTCAAGAGTCAGAAAATCATTCGTGTTAAGGAACATTGGCAAAAAACGTGAAATCTATTGGATAATGTTTTGTCCGCCAAGTACGTATGGTGCAGACGTATACATAAAAACGGAAATGAAAACGCAACATTTCCGAAGAGAGTATGACAGAAAATTAAGGAAATACAGTCTCGCAAATAGAAACATCAAACAAATACTTACCATATTCGATGAAGTAGTCGATCGAAGTGGATGAAAAAAATTTAATTAAATACTTTGAAAAAGTGGATGGTGCGAAAGACGCGACAACCACCGTACTACGAACGATGATGATCCCAAAGGAAATGAACGATTACACTGAGGGCAGTAGTGCAGTACCCACTACTCTATGATTTAGTGGGACTGGAAGGGGGAAGGGTACATACAAAAGCGTTTCGTGGCGGTAGTCGCGTACAGTGCCGCCAACTGCGAAAACTGACAAATATCCAAGGAGAACGGAAAACGACGCCGAAGAAGTTTTTTAAGGTTGTGTTCGTACTTGACCACTCCCGAATATGTTGGAAAACAGTATTTTCTGATTGTGCACTTTATACCATCAGAACCGCAATAACAATAATAGACGGACGAGATAAATGATAATAATTGATAATCATCCGAATTCCGTCTGTGAGAGTGGTAAATTATAATTAGAACTTGGAAAGAATATTTTGGATTAGTTGACCGAGTTGATTCAATCACTGTGCAACTTGCAGGGTGCAGGCTACAGCTGGACTGTTTTCGGGAACTGCCGTTATCAAATTTTTAAAACTTTTAAAGGTCAACAGGTCCATTGATTATGAACGCCGAGTAACAAAAAGTCAATACCTATATTAATTTGCTGCCGCGTCTTAACACTCTTAACGTTACCTAAATCTATTTACGAATCATCTTAATTGTCTACGGCCTACGGGTTTGTCCAAACCAAAATAGAGACCGAAACCACCATTACACTCATTACAGACAATCGTGCCTTGCTATCTACTTAGTCGTAGTTCTGCCTGGTACTAATGCTTTTACACATCGTTGATTCTGCAAAAATGGATAGCTATAAGGGTTCACTATCCGTTGTCGATGTCTATGATATGGCACAGGACATCGGTCGAGAGTTTGAGTCCATCATAGATACGTATGGCACTGACTCCATAACTGGACTGATGCCCAAGGTGGTATCCGCTCTAGAGCAGATGGAAATATTGGCCATGAAGAATGAACGAGAAAACACGACTGTGGAAGACCTGCGATCAACGATACAACAATTGGAAATGGATAAGCAGGAACGAACCGAGGACAGGATGAAATATGAGAAGGTATATCTGTTTTAAATATTATATTAGATTCTGAACTACATACTTAAACATAACATATGTTTTAACTTATTGTGTTTCACCATGTTGTAGGAGATGGAACAAATCGAAGATAAGTGGCGCGAAGACTATAATGAATTATTGACTACTGTTTCTAGACTTCAAGATGATAACCGTAAATTGACAGAGTCTTTACAAGCTGCCGAAAAGGATAAGATTGTTGATTCAAAATGTATCACTTTAAAAAAAAATTTTTAATTTCATGTCATTAACTGGTTATTAACTTTTAGCACAAGTTTTGAGTCCAGATGTTGATACTGTTGCTCTTCAACGTCTACGCCATACTGTTGATCAAATGCGTGATAGCATTAGAAATTATGAACATCAATTAAATTCAAAGAGTAATGAAGTTGATTCTGTGAGTTGACATTGTGATAATTTTATATTGTACATTATTTTTAATTTAAATTTATTCATTTTGTACCAACATTATCGTTACACAGTTAACCGTTCAAATGGATAGACTGCAAACTACTTTGAAAGACTTGCGACGTAAACATCGTTTTGCACAATTACAATGTCGTAGTTTAGTTGAAGAAAGGGCAGATATTCTTTCCCAACTTCAAAAGCAACAAAAAGAATTTATATCACTTAGACAAAGATTTGGTATGGCTCAAAAAGAAAATGAAGACCTTTCAAAATATAGAGTTAGTACACTGTCTTAATATTATTATTCGTTTAATAATTTAATTATTGCTATAAATGCATGTTAATATTTGTTTCTTTGTATTTAGGATGATTTGCCTGATTTGAAAAACAAAGCCATTTATGACTTAGATGATCCGGATAGACCAAAATTTACAACCAATGAACTGAAAGATATTTTAACTGAACGTAATGAACTAAAAACTCGTGTTAATGATCTTGAAGATGAACTTTCACAATTTAAACCAGTTGAACAGTTGACTATATCGTAAGTAACAGCATTGATTATAAATACTATTATTTATTGGCTATTTATAATCAATGGTAAATTTAAATTTTTTATAAATAAACAGCTTTTACACAACATTCCGCTTAACAATCACAATTATAAATTAAATACCAAGAAAAATAACTGAAAAAAGTTTGCTGGTACCAATGTAATTCAATTTTTCCTTTGCTTATGTCTTATCTACACCTATCTATTCGTAAAAAAAAAAATTATACCTCACTAAATAAGCACGTTTTTATTTTTCCATTTGCACGCTTGGTACGCATATGCTTACTACAATTTGCTTGGTTTACTACAAATCTACCACTTTGTGCATGTAAACTTGTACATTAGCCAGGAAAGGGATGAAATCCAAGAAACGCGGGTACGAAGAATTTTGTTACGAAACTGTACCACCAGAACAGACAGTCACCGAAAAAATCCTGACACCGCTACGGTCGATAAGGAAGGCACGCAAATGTCAATCATCACCCCAGAAAGTTCACCAGATGTAACATCCCCAATCAGGTAAGTTAAAATTACTCATGTTTGACACATATATAATGACTTCTAAGTAGCAAAATGTTTACATTTTCTCATTTTATTTGCTCTTTTTACAATTATTGCTATGGTAAGGTATTTTTATTTCATAAACGTGCATGGTGGTAGAATATTGATTAATTAATTTTTCTCAGACAAAAACAACAGCTAGTATATGCGAAACTAAAATGACTACACAAGTATTGAAAAAAATGTTTCAATATGTGAAAGTATGTTAGCAATTACATGCATTATGTTATTTATTAATTTAAAATAATATATTTTCTATGCTTTTGTCCAGTAAGCGAATATGCTAATTATGCACATACATTTTTGCCGAACCGCAGTGTATTCTCTCGCTGTACAGAATAAAATTTAATTAAATCTTCATATTTTTAAACTAACATGTTGATAATTTATTTATTGTTCAATCATAAATTTTGTATTTTAATTCTTATTCAGGTCCGACGACGAACAGGAAGAAGGTCCTGTTCAAGGACCATTGCCTTTAGAACCTGATGATGCACCATGGAAACGAAATCCAGAGTCTGGCATTCGTAAACTGTAAGTGAAATATTTTTTTCAATAATTAATAAACCATATTTTTTAACTAAACTTTTTTTCTGATTACAGTTTTCGTAAAATGTTTGCTGAAACTAACAACTCTTTATTTTCTAAGACTAGTCCTAAACATCCTAAGTTATCATTATCCAAAATGGCTGTATCCATTGGTCATTCGTCTATTATGGGACCGTCTGAAGTGTCATAAATAAACATTGATCTCAAACTTAATTATTGTTTATTAAAATTTACAAGTATTATTTTAAGGCATATGCATAGCTAAATTATAAGGGATCAGTAAACATAAGAAACTTTAAATCAAATGAAATTAGTTTTAATTTTTTTTTTTCTTACATGTTTATCTTACAATATTTTTATCATGATTATTTATTATTATTACTTAAAATGGCTTAGGCATAGCTCATATAATTTGAATTAAATTTTCTTGTTATTTATTTTACATAATTAAATGCTCATATAAATACAAGCAAATATTTAATTTTACTGTATTAGAGTTTTAATCTTAGTTTTTTTATTAGCGCTAATTATTTTGAGATAAAACAATATATCAGAGTATTATAAATTAAAAGAATTAGTCCTATTTTAATTGAAAACTGATAAGACGTTTTGTATATGGTTATTGCTTTCAGATAATTTTTTTTATTATTATTCATTTATTTATTATTTACGTACAAAAAAAATATGCTATTACTTTGGTTTGTTAACTTTTGTGTTAAGTTAAAGGAAAAAATGCTCATGTTTTGTTTTTAATGACCTAATGACCCCTTTATCAATTGTATTACATTGTAATATAATAATAATTAGTGCAAATGCTTTTGACGTAACTCATCTAGTCGAGTTGATAAATTTGTAAAATTGTTATTTTTTTTTTTTTTTGTGTACGTACTTAAATCAAAGTGAAGTATATTTTTATAGTGATTTATAATCAAATATTTAACTATTTTTAAATGGTATTAAATTTTTAATTACGTTTATATTGTATTGTACTGCCCCATGCGTTTTAATATATAGAGCAATGTTTCATTGAAAAAAAATGTGTACTTCCAAAATGTTTATTTTAATTGGCTATGTTAAAATGGTAATAAATTATTTTGAATTAGACAATATTTTTATCAATATTTGTTTTTTTTATTATCCTTTGACTACCAGTCTAATACAATTCTGTTATCCATTTATCGATGTCTTTCTAACTTAATAAGGTTGTCAGCTGATCTTTGATAATCATGTTAATATTATGAATGACATTTAACTATTGTTATCTTTAAATGTCATGTAAGAAGTTTAATTTATGTTCAAAATGAGATTGTTTAAAAATGAATTAAAACATAATTTAAATTTTTCACAGACAATGATTACCTCTTAAACCTTATTTATCATACATAGAAACATGGTCATATTCAATGATACCTATATGAATAATGACATTGAGTGTTAAATTTAATATATTTATTATTTTTTAAATAAATTCAGCTTTTGGGCTTTTTCCATGTCCTTGTAAATCAAAACAAAGAATTTTTTGCACTTATTGATTAATTTTATTCTTCAACAGGAAAGGAAATAAATAAAAAGTAATACTGAAAAAACAATTTTTATAATTAAAAAATGTAGCTTTAGATGTTATTTATTTGAAAACTATGAATTCAATATTGTCTTTACTAGCATGACTCTGAGGACCTCTCGCATTTTGTTAATCATACCGAATTCGTCCTTTTTCCATTACGATTTTATATGTATCATAATTTACAATTTTTAGCAGTAATAGGTAAGACCTAGACTGCAGTAGTACGGTATCAACTAAATCAGGGTGGTCCAATTCGCGGACCGAATGCAGCTCTCGAAACCTTTGGTTATGACTCTCTAGAAGACTTGTATTTGAAAAGAAAAAAAATTACAATTATATGATAACAAAATCGTAACATAGCGTATATAATTTTTACGTTTGTTAGTTTTCAACTATAAAATGTAAGTATAATGACTAATGCCCAAAACCTTAATTCAATTAAGCTTGCTAAGTACCTACGTATCAGGCGTGGTAACGGTGGTCGATTTCCAATACCTTGTTACACATTATTACGAGTATGTCATTTTATATTTCATACCATTTTAAATTTAACTCTAGATATATTTCGTATGTAATATGTAGGTAATAGGTATATTGTGACCTAAATATTTTTTATTCATACGTAAATTACGTATAAGGATATTTTTGCAAAATCGATGTTTCCCTTTACAATTTTACGAGTGGCAATATAACTTTATTAGTTTGATTAAAAATACATTTCAAAGATCCGTACGCACTACAGCAAAACTTTATTGTCTTTCACTGCAGAGCGAAAAGGTAATAATTGTGTCTGGCTTCATTTTACCACTAACGACATAGTAAGCACTCAGTACCTATAATAGTCTTGGTGTAATGATGAGAATAATCGAAAAAAAAATAACCGAATTATTATAGTAGTCAAAATACAACCTATACCCTTACAAGAAGTTTACACAATTTCAATTATAATAGGTACTATTCATCTCTCATAAAAACGCCATTTAAAAAAAAAAAAAATTAAATAATCTTTAAAAACATGTATTTTAATAATATAAAATCTAATTTTCGCGGTAGTCTTGCAAATCTGTTGATGACTTCGTCAATATCAATTTCGTCATTTCTACAAATATTCATGAGCGCTAATCTTGTCAGTCGGTCTTGTCCAATATTTTTTTCTTAAATAGGTTTTCAGTTCCCGCAATGTTGAAAATGAACGCTCTGCAATAACAGTCATTACAGGCAAAGTAGCTAATATTGTTAAAAAGCATTTTGTATTCGGATAGAAATCGCTAGACATTTGACCTAAGGTAGTTATAATGAACATTTTTGACGATCATCATCAGTTATATTCTGCCACTGTGTTTGCCAGATTTTAATCTCGATATCAAACGTATTATACCTAATTAGGTAATAATGATTTGTAGAACAGTGCACATTCCGTAAATTTGTTATGTACTTATTAATTAATGATTGTAAAGTGGATATTACACGATGATGTTTGGAAAACCTTTCTCTTAGTTGAAAAATAAAATGATTCAATAATGACAAAAAAATAGTACGTTTATAGTGTTGTTTTGGTGAATCGGCTGGCGTATTATCTCGACAAGTTTGCTGACCTACTGTTCTGAGCAACACAATATCATCTTCAAGCATTGCTTTTTCGCAATCAGAAAAAATATTTTTAAAACTCATCTGAGTTGACTGAGTTACTTTGCAATCAATTAATCCATTATCTGTGCCGTAGCCGCGTTGTCGTACCACCCGGCGCCTACCTATCGGCTGCAATACGCGGGTATTCATTCTCAGAACCGATAACTGTATGGTGATAATATTATGACGAATTGTATTAATATAATATATTATATTGTATTGTTACCTTAAGTGGACGTCGCACTCGCATGTGTTATCTCTGTCTTACATATGTACAAGTACAACATAGCAAATTTTCGTTCACCAGAATCCATTTTATGTCGTTAGCTTTAACATTAGAGTCAATTTACCTATTGTTTAACTTAAATGTAAGAATTTTATCTAGGCAATTACATTAGATTTTATTGATATTTTAATTTTAAGCTGAGTTATAGCTACATATATAAGATATTGAAACTTTATAACGCTCATAATTCACTTTGAAATTATTATAATATTAATAAAAACCTATGTCGTTGCCTTGATAAAATTCTTACATTTAAATTTAATAATAGGTAAATCTACTCTAATGTTAAAGCTAACAACATTAAATGGATTTTTTTGGATGAAAATTTGCCATGTTGTATGTATGTAAGTCAGAGACAACACATGCGGGTGCCGCGTCCTCTTAAATCTAATCATAGAACGCGTGAACCCAAAATATCGAATGGTGCGATAATTGTATTTACCTATTTATTTTGACAGGTACTGCAGTAGTCGAAAATAATTAATAATTATTATTATTGGCGTTCTAAATCAAGCGTAACGTGAATACAAATCCAACGCAAATGTGCCATTTGAATAAGCTATTCAACCAATTACTAAACATTGTAGGTGATGAGATCGTACACAATCGATTAAGTGCCTCGTTATTGTCAAGTTAACAATTTTTAATTTAAATCGTTTAGTATATTAAAAAAAAAAAGTAAGTTAACACATTCAAACGTTTCCTAAATTTATTTATTTTTTAACAACATCGTTAAGTGCATAATGAATGAATAAAAAAATTAATTTTACTCAGTTAAAGATAAGATTTGACATTAGGTATCTAATTGATGGCAAAAAATGGCAGATGTTTTCTAAACCAATAGATGCATGAATGCATGATCTGAAATTCTTTCAAGCTCGGAAACATATACCATACAGTGGCATTACTGAAATTGGAGTATTATGGTGAAAATGCGAAAGAGAGTTCTCCAGCAAACTGTTCTTCAAAAGCATTCAAAGAGAGGAACCTATTTAAAATTGAGAAAACTAGTCATGCTTTGATGAAATACAACTGTATTGTTATTTGAATTTGATACCTAAGTATTTTTATCAAAATACTTCAAACTTTGAATGATTCATGCTTTTATATCCATCAAAAAATGTTAAAAATGGTTTATTTTTAGCTGTATTTAAAACATATTATTTATAATAAAATACACAAGACATGATGCTTATTGAAAGTGTAATTTTGAATTTTCTTGTAAAAAGTTTTGATTTTTTGTAGTAGGTATCTAATATTTTACAACTAATAAATAAACTATAAATAAATAATAATAATAATATTTTTGTTTAAAATTAACTTAATGATAACACAGTTGTATATAGATTAAAAAAGTTACTTACTAAAATTAAAATAAGTTGAAATAATTAAAATTTTTTGAAAACAAAAAATGTTTATTTTTGTATAGGTTTTGTATTTTTTACGAGCATTATTTTATTAATATTTAAATTTTTTTTTATTAAATATCTTACAACTTTGCATGGAATAAAAACTATAAAATAATATATACATATATGTATTACTATTTACTATTTGATCTATGATAAAGGGAAATAAAATAAGTTGAGCCATACTGTATGTTATTAATATTATTATACATTGTCGTATTTAGATAAAATGTGTTTTTTTTTTTGAATTTCAAATCACTGAATTCTAACCCATAAGCCACATGTACCTACAAAAATAATTACAATACTGAATGTACAGTGTACACTGTAGTCTGTAATACTGTATTATAAACATAAATAATTTATTATTTGTTATCTACTTTGTTTAATTGTACAAAATTTTCTTGAAGTTTCCTTCAATCTTTTCATTGCAATACACTAACTTCTACATTTTATTAGTTCATTGTGCATTCTTTCTGTAATAAATAAACGTTTCTATGAACTCAAAATTTATAAAAAAAATTAAATATTTTCAAAATGTTTCATATACATTGTATAATAAAAGTATCAAAAATATAGTATACTTATAAGAAGGTATTAGATACACAAAAATTTAATTTTAATGTACAAATAACAAAAATAATATTTAATATTTATAATTTGAAAAGAACTAACGACTTTATTCAACCATATTTCCAGCTTTAACACTCCATTCGTTTAGAAGGATATTAATTGGGTATAAAGCTTAAATTTAATTTAATTTATTCAATGATTATACATTAAATCATTTTAATAAATATTTACTATTTTATGGAAATATAATATAGAGTGTAACCTAATTGGTCACAGATAACAATGAAAAACACAATTTTTTTAGAATAAAATTGCGTGTATATTTTTTTCTTATGCACTTATTTGATTGTCTTACAAACAGGCGATGAGAAATATTAGTCAATTATTGATATCATATACACTAACAACACTGTTAACATAAAATTTAAGTTAATTATTTTAAAAAAGATCTGCACAATAGGTAATTCTAAAACAATCACAATATATTTTACGTTTTCTCAACGACATAATATAACCATAGACATATAACATGTACAAACGTAATTATAACAGGTGTAAAAAATAATAATTTACTAGTACATATGATGTTATTTTTCTGTTAACATGAAAAAATTAAAAACAAAAATCAATAACATAAATAAATAAATAAATAAATGTACATATACAAATTCACAATGATATGACAAATAAAAATAATATTAAAATTAACAGTAAATTCATTTCAATAAAACGAGTGTACGATACTCGATCGTATAACATTTCAAGTGATTTAAAATCACACTATATTTGATGCTTAGTCTGTTAACAAAATCAATATATTAATACGATTTATTTTACCATCAGTGCTTATATTTTTTTTTTAATTATTAATGTTTCTGATATATTATTATTAATATTAAAATGCAAAAATATAATTATTGAAAATTAACAGATATTATTTAGGAAAAACAAGCCTTAATAACATAATAAGCATAAAAATTATACAACTAAAAGCTGCGACTAATTTAATCAGCAGATTAGAGTAAATGTTTTGGTTTACTTTAAAACTATATAATATTTACACACTAATAAATATTATAATTTTTTTTTTCAAGACTAATTAAAGATAGAGAAGAAAAAAAAATCCTAAATCATCACAGTTAAAAAAAATAAGGCTAAAGCATATTATGTTGGAATATATTACACAATACATATAAATAAAATGTATAAATATGCAGGACAAACAAGTGACAGCTAATATTGGTAAATGACATTCTTGTTTATTTATTTATTTAGTGATGTTGCAATATATGGACGTGTAGTGTACATAGACTTAATTATGTACACGTTAGTCACAAACTATTAAAATTAATAAAAAAAACAACATATTGTGTGTGTGTATGTGTGTGTTAGGATGAGATGAAATCTTTGTATATAGTTTTATTTACTATTTCAAACAGATTCTTTTTTTTGCTGCTGATTCAATTGGTAACATTTTGAACAATAATGTTTAGTCACAGATGACCCGAAGAACTCGCAGTCTTCCGTAAGACACTTGTCCACTTGGGAACCAGTGTCATAGAATGTAGATTTTGATAGATACATAGTGGGATCTTCATTTGTAACAGCCTTGACAGGAGTCATTAAACCGACTTTGACATGAGACTCAGAATCAGCTTCCGTGTAAAAACGAGATTTACCAGCTCCATAACGAGGCGTCGTATCTGCCTAAAACATTTAAAACAATTCTATAAAAACGGCACAATGTCCACAAGCAGGAATTCGATTAGTATAATTTATTCATTATCTTATTTCTAAACTTATAAAGTAATACAATTAAGTTAAAAAATTCATAGTCACAACAATAACTTAATGCAGTATCCTAAAATATAATCCTTTATAAAATAATTATAAAAAAATAATCAAAACTCACGTAAGGTGAATGCTGAAACCGTTCAGCTGCTGTCCTTAAGTAGTTTTTAATCATTACATCGTGATATTCATGTTTTTTGTCCGAGTTGATCAAGGCGCAATACGTATACTTTGCTTGAGGTGATAAAGTAGACAGATTTTTAACAGAATTTGTCCTTGATAGTTTTGATTTCAATTTATTCCCTACTGAACGTCCCAGACTACCAAAGAGACCATTTTTGCAATTAGTATCATTGTTACCCTAAAACAAATCATATATTTTACATTATCTAAACATATTTAAAGGATATCATTATAAATACTTGAGGGTCAAGTTTCACAATGTCCAAGTAACTGTTCAATAATGACAATGAATCTGTAAATGATAGTTCTTGATTTTTATCAGGAGAATGGTCACTTTCACCCGGATCAACAGGAAATTGTATTGGTAAGAGTTCACCATTTGAGTCCACCAAAGGTATAGCACCTGAATTCAAAGATTAAGCTATAACCAACTATGATATACCTAAAGGGTTTGATAATGATAAAAGTATATGTGTTACCGGCAAAGTAGTGAATATAGGCACTCTATAAATTCCCTAAGAAATTCTATATAATTCCTTGAACTATTTGGCAATGTATTAAATTTGAATGGTAATTTATATTATGCCTAGGTATTCTATACAATTCCTAGGATTTCTATTATAGACATTTTAATACAACAAATACTTTTACAGAAGTGAAAAAAAATAATATTTTTAAAGACGTATATTGAATTTTCCTGTATGCACAAATAACATAATATAATTAACTAATAATAATGATAATACATCGCACACGTGTTGTATGCAATAGCATAATCATCAAGATAAACATTAATTGTTGATTACAGAGGTACACTAGGTACAAATCTAAGTTTTATATTAATTATATATACTTTTCCTGCTTGAGGTTAGGTGATTTATAGAATACCTAGTCATTGTATTACATTCTATACTTTTCCTACTCAATTTTGGTATTCTATAGAATACCTAGGATTTCTATATAATACCGGATTCAACACATTGCCAGTAACATATACATTACACATACAAGAAAGAGTAGAATTTGGTGTTTCCATTGCAACCAAAGCTGAAAAATGCCCTCCATCATAAGCCAATAATAAAGGAGAACGATGACAATCACATGGGTAACATTCCAGGGGCAAATAAATACCTCCAAACTGTATAGGAGCCAAGGCTTCACCATTCATATCCTATAGGTCAATTTTATTTAAAACCAATTGAAAATATTGATTGAATCACTTTACTACAAGCTAATTTATTAAAACTTAAAAAAATAAACACCTTAAGAATAGTATCTGCTATGACAATAATAGGTCTTTTTAAAACATGTGCCAAAGCATAAACGTGTATTTCTTCAAGGCTCTCATAAATGTATCCTTCAGTATCTGCATTTCCACTGTTTTTTAAAAATATACATCAAATAATAGTAAAAAATAATCAAAAAACAAACAAACCTTGATATGCTCTGTTTCCTCATACGAGGAACAGTGGAAGCCATATTAACAATTGCATTCCATTCTCGGCGCCATTCTTGTTCTGTATATACAAGACCAAATAATGAATTCATAATAGTTTGTTGTCGTTGCCAACGCCGCCAAAGTGAATGTCGAGCTGGACCATTGCTGAGGAATGAGTGCAAAGCTTTCCTCAAATTTAATAACCGATCATGAAATCCCCAAATACCTATGACAAAAAAGTAAATATAAGTATTGCTTGATATTTCTCAATAACTCTATATCTTAAGTATAGATTAAATTAGTATGTGGTCTATTTATGAAAAAAAGAGTAAATACTTTTTATGATATTTAATATTTTAATATTATTTTGTCAGTTATTGCTATATCATATGTAATTGGAAGTGCATACCTATCTTATAAATACAATTAGCTTATTACAAAATATTGATAAAAATTAATTTAACGAATTATTTCCCATAATATTCAATGCTGACATTCAATTTTTACAATATAAGTTATTGTTAAAACATTTATGGATCTTTAAAAAACTGTCTTATTATTATTTGTATATTTTTTAACAGTTTATTAACAATATAATAGATAGTCACCTAGTGGCAGAATGATATATCTTATATAGTGTAAAGCGAGGTGTAGAGGCAGGTTGATAACAGACAAATACCTACCATAAATTAGTTAAATAAATAAATAACTATCTCAAATTAAAATGTGAATGCTTTGGAGAAAACTTTAGTAAATTATTTAGTTACTAAGATATTATTGCTCAAGTCAATAAATGTTTAAAATACTAAATAATATCTATGTTACTTCAGCTCACCCAATGAAGCAGCATGCAATAGACAGTTTCCATCACCAGATGTCGAAAGTGGCCAAAGCCTTTGACAAAATCCAGTCCACCAATTCAGTCTTGAAGCCTGTTCAAGAGAACTCTGCATTGCTACTGCTATCAAGTCTTTTTCAATAAACATTCTAAATTTTTCTAAATAATAATTGAACAATAAACATAATGTTAATAATAATATTATTTGAAAAAAGTAATCAAAAAATACATTTATAGCTATAATAAATAGTTGTATAATTTATTAGAAAATAATATTATCTATGGTTAAATTTACCTTCGAGTTGCAACAAATCAGGTAGAATAAATGTATAAACTGGAGTTTCAACAATCTGTAGTTCATCCTCAGTGTTGTCAATAAATATCAATTCTGATCTTGCTTGGGAAACTATGTTCACATTATCAGTAGCGTGTGAAATTCCTCTTTTGAGTGTTTTATCTAAATTAATAAATTTTAACACTTTTCCATCAAAAAGCCAAATATATAATTTATTTTAAAAAAATGTGATAACTGTACCAGTACAAAGAATGGAATAAAACAAATAATGAATGAATATTTATTTAGTTATAAATACTTTACAAGTAACAAAATTACATAGTAACTTACAGGCATTTGTACTGAATGGTTCGTCATGATGCTGAGGTGGAGTTGTTCCGGTTAATGGTATAAGTATAGCATTTTGGGATAATGAAGTTGTTTCATCCATGAAAGGGACTGCTGTAATGTTACCGTTCTCAATATCCTCAAAACTATTACTGTTGTGGCCATATAACCCAGAATCAGGTTGGTCGTAATGGCTAGAGCTGTCTCGCTCCACCTTGACCAATAGAGCATTGCTTTCCTCCACGTTGGTATTTATTCTACAGACATTAAATGTAAAGCAAATTATAATTAATGATAATTTAATCAAAATAATATAAACATTACTCGTTGAACATTTTTATTCACAAATTAACAAAGGAAATGTACTCAAAGAAAAAATTCTGATACAACTATGGGTTAGCTTGGTATAAAAATCAATTAAAAAGTTTAAAATAGAAACATATCTAGTTTTAAGTGTATGATTAATGAATTTAAAAAGTTTGATAATATAATATGGTAACTATGTATTATGAGAGTCAAAATCATTTTACTTGTATAGTTATATACCACTATCAAATTGGCAAATGTAAATTGAGAAAAATGTCAATAACACATTGATTAAACGAGAAGGAAAATAATTAACCAACCAAAATGATATATATAGGTATGGTATACTAGTGTGGATAGGTCAATAGGTGAGATTAGTTCACATGTTTTGCTGAACGTTTATCAACAAATCAAACGTGGACTATACTTTTATTTTTTATTTTTTTTTTTTGTACTTGCGGTCAACAGTCATTATTCATTATCAACGCATAATGGCGATTATACCGGTAAAAAAGTACTCGGGACGATTTGAATACATTACTGAAACGTACGTGTAATTTTTTAGTGTTGTTTGTTTAGATGCGAACATGTTTACCAAGTGATAGGCATAGCGTAACGACAGCAGGTACTATATTGAGCGCGGAACGTGTGGTGAATAATAATCGTAAATATTTCATCCGAGCGCGTCTTGAGTATTAAATAATATGATATAGCTGTAGGCGGAAGTCAGCTGAATTTCGAAGATAAAAAGATAGCGACCGAAATTAAAAATAAAAACGACCAGAAAGAGTCGGGGGATGGGATAGGTTAAGTTTACTACAGTCGCCGAGTTTGTGTTTGTCGCTTACGAATCGCTCGGTAATGGTTGAGTTTAAGGTGAAACATATACCACAGTGAATGGCTTATAGAACGAGAAAACCTGTCGTCGGTCAGACAGTCGGACCTACAAAAATTCTTGTTTACTCACGTCCGGATCTACGACGAGTATGGCATCGAGCGGATGGGAGCGGACGAGAGCGGAAAGATCGTATTTGCGAAAACGATGACGAACAGACAACGCGTGCTGTACTGCTGTGTCGCAATTATCGCGTAGCGCACTGCCTGCCGGATGATGGCGAATGGCGATACTGCGAACTGCGAACTGCCTACGACGAACGTAAACGGTAAACGTAGCAGGCGGGACGGAATGAGAACGGTGGCGGCGGTGGCGGTGGTTTCCGACGCGAGAGTTACACTATTTCAAGGTAGCAGAAACCACACAGCATAGCAAAATAAATAACGAACGAAACAATAAATAAACAAAATATTATTAGGTATGACGACAACAAAGACGAAATAATGTTATCGTGAACGGTTTTTTTTCTACTATTATTGGTTAATAGTTATTACCCGTGAAACGGCATTACAGGACATCGTTTATATCTCCGATCGGCGGTCGCATCATGATCGTTGAAATCTGCAGCAGCAGCTGATTGTAATAATTATTATGATAATAATAATATCGTTTTATTATTATCGACGACGACTACGTGGTCTGGTGGTCAGCAATAGTTGTAATAGACATAATTGTGCGCGTGCGAAACCATGAATGGCACGAATAATCGGACGGCGGACAATAATATTAAACTGCGACGAGTATGCGCGGCGACGTTATCAGAACGAATAACGTTAATTTCACTGTGAAAATAAAAACGTCACATGAGATTTTAAAACCGTCTCCTCCAAGATGACGTTCCTAGTGTTCTTACCTCCCACGCACCCTTAGTCGTAAACTCGTAACACCTTTTGTTGAACTACGCGCGCGCGCTACCAAACATATTAATATGTTGGTTATTAAAATAAATCACGCATACCGACTTATAAACAATATTATAATAATCGCAGATAAAATGAAATGTTTGTGCTGCTATTCGGTATTCATGTTGTTCAATGCAAATTTCGATTCGAGAACGAATCATAAATGCGGATTCGCATCGCGTTACCGATCGATAAACGCATTGTGTTATTGTTTTTATTACATTTTCCCTTAGTACAAACACAAAAATAGTGTTTGGTGTGCGTGTACGACGTTATCATAAATAATATTACATTATTGACAACTATGAACTCGTCGTACGTACTAACGATATTTTATAATACTCGCAATTTCGATGGTTTTGGGTACTATGTTTGATTTTGATTTAAATTAAAATAAAATGCATTCGACGAGCAGTTTTTTTCGGTCACGCCGATCGAACGTGCAGCGCACTTCGTACCGCGTTAACCTAGGTTGCTGTATCCTACGACCACGGTCCGCTTCACCAGCAATCGTCATTAATTGCCACACACCCACTCGACGGGATCTATTTACTATGTAGTATAATGTACGTATTACCTATTTCGTCGCCGATTCGATGTGTGCAATACTTTTAAATTATAATACATGATTATTATTTACTAATAGTGACTAAATGGCAATAAAATATGAATAATTGTTGCAGCGATTTTGTTCAATATAATATTATTACACATGCCTAGGTACTTAACATTTAACAGACGCGGTACAGGATATTATTGTTACTATATAACTGAATTACAATAATTCGAAATTAGTGAAATTATTCAATATAATGATTTTACTATTAATATACTAATATACAAACTCTCGATTTGTACGTTATTCCATAAGTACGCATACAAAATAAAATATTGTATAAACTGATGGACAACACTATACCTCCTATTGTAGCATAATACTTTCTGCGAGTCCCAAATAGCTCCCGTCCATTGCTTGATTATTTGACTTATTTCCAAACATCAGACGATAATATCGGTAAACCGTATTTTTAAAACGATATATCGAAAATACTGAAATATTGAAATCATTATTGTTTATACAGAAATTATAGCTGATAATAATTTTGCTCGTAAAATTTAACCGGATATAGGTACGGCGATGTATATATGGCCCATAATCGTGTTAGCTTGTGCAGTTTTTTCGGACTTCAGCATATTCACGATATCCGCGACCAATGTGTGCGTTCATTGATTATTATATTTATTTATTATTTTTCCGAAATGTTAAGGTAAAAAAAAAAATGATTGAAAATTTTTCGTTTTCTTTTCATTAAAAACTCGCCGACAGCGTGGAGCGCTGGAAATGTATAACAGATAGTTTTTAATTTAATTTTAAACAAAACAGCAGTGCTTGATTTTTTTTTTGGGGGGGGGGGGGCGGGGGGAGTCCCCCTTCTTTTTTAATTTTTTTTTAGCGTACCCCTTCATTTGCCCCCACGGTAATGTGACGGTTAATTTTGTGTGGAACGCTCATTTATCAAACATCCGATGAGTCCCCCTTCTATTTTTTTCCAAATCTAACACTGCAAAACAGTATTGGTGAAATGTACGATAGACATCTATCTAGAACAACCACCCACATTTGGATGACAATATTTTAAGGAGGAAGAGGACGATTAGTAATAGTTCAAAGTGTAAAGCTAGAATGTTCGCATGAAAGGTCCATGAAACTTCTCCGAAATTAAATCGAACCTCACTATTTACATGTTTTAACGACACAAGATATCAACGTTATTCATAAAACAGTATATTATGATCGTTTAAAACCACTACTAAAATTATCTAAGTCGACAGGGGAAGCTTAGGATATTTTAAGAAAAATTATATTATGATTTTGACAGGCGAGAATTTTTGATAAAGCATCAATTATTGTTATTATTTCATGTGACACAAACTTGAAAATTCTCAAGAATAACCGTTGCATTAATGTTGATAGTACGTTCAATTTTTTTACCCGATATTTACCACTCATGATTTACATAACGGACATTACCTTTCCTTGATTTACTGTTTTTTTACCAAATAAAACCTCGGTCACCTACAGAAAACTTTTTCAGCGTTGTATATGGTTACATGTAGATCCACAAGTTGTTTTCGCAGCTTTTTAACAGGCTATTCACTTTGCAGCACAAGAAGCGTAGCTATTGGTAAACATAAAGCAATGAAGATTCCCTTTAGGTCAACCTTCGGAAGATTCAATCAGCAAGACTTGCGTCAGAATCTAGAGACAAAAGTTCTTAAGTTGAAAGAGCGCTGAAACATTTATTTGGCCTTTCTTACCAGTTACCACTTTCCATCGTCAGGATTTTTGAATGGTTTCAGAGACGATTTGATGGCTATCAAACCGAAAGTCGACAAAACAGACAAAGTGTTCAGCCATATTTTTGAAAATAATATAATATCACATAATAGTCGTTTCCTTCCTGAATGTTTCCTGTTTCTTTGACCATTAATGGCTGGGAATCGTTCCACGATAATTTTAACAGCGAAGTCAATACTGCACATCTAAATATTTTTAAGGTTATTGGTATACTGACCGAAATACAATCCAAAATGCAAATTGAAGCTCAAGGGCATGACAATAAACTTAAATCAAAAATAAGCAGGAGTTCATTGGAAACATCCTTGACGAATTTTCATCGAATGAAATAACGTATATGGATTATATAAAAAAATGTTGCCTTAAAAATGTATCCAATGCATGATTTTTTAATATTTTTACATGTACATACATTTTTTCCTATTCTTAATGCTAAAATTTAAATCACAACGTATGATTTTTTTATCATTTTTATAATTTACTTAGAATATAACTTATAACCTTACACAATATAATATGATAATAATACAACACCAATACGTAATATTTAATCACTCCTCTTCTGATACAGCCCTAAGTTGGTTGTAACTCATAAGCGCATTAAGATATACGTTTATACTGTGTATATTGTATAGTTATCTTAAATGATCATCAATCTTCATCGTAATTCGTAACGATAAAATACGATACGATAATACTAAAATTCAACTGAATTCGATCACTGTTGATGTATTTTTGAATTATAAAAATACTATATATTTAATTAAAATTAATAATTAATAATTTTAAAACAAAATTTATAGTGTAATGGATTACGATACGGGTACAATTGCAGTTGCACTTTTGGTCTATCGAAAAAAAATCGACAATTTGTGCTTTTGGATTTCACAGCTTAAGTCTGTATAGGAAAGAATTTGTGTTATAAGAAACCTGAGCCGTTTAAGAATTGACTTTTTTGTAAAATGGGAGTCGAATATGTTATATTCAATTATTTTTTATAACCAAAATATTCCGTTGCATAAAAACAAAAACGTCATTAGTGAAATCAATTTGTTACACATTTCTATTTTTACATCTTTAAATATTTCACTGTAGGGAGGCTTGTGTCTTGAGGAGAAAAATCTAATGATTAATGTACTATATATATTTATTGTTTAGACATAATGATAATTTATTACTCAAAACATGTAGTGCATGACTGCACTTGTGATAAAAATTGTCTATTATAATGGGTGCCAATAAAAAGATACTTAGACAGTTAAACGGTTGTAGGACACTTTATACAGTCATATCAAAAAAGTGAAAAACGCGGACAGTTTGTATTATTTCAAATAGTAATAAAATGAAAATGGCAGACAATTTATACTGTTTCAGGTTGTAATAAAATGTAAATCCCGGACAGATAAAAAAATATGTTTCACAATATTACTTTTATTGTATTATATTATAATCTATAAATCGTCATTAATATCATAATTATTATTGTTTCAAAAAAATAAAAAATAAAAATTATGAATATAAATTTAAAAGTATAAACTTAAAAGGTAAATGTGTGGCAAATTATCTCAAGTAATTGTGTACTATTTATAGTTTTATTTTCATGCTGAGTACTAACAGGCTTCATGCTTTTTTTTGTGCGTTTCTGTTTGTTTTTCGCTTATTTTTTTCCAAGTGGCTGCCACATTCGTCTAGTTGCAAAGACCGTAAAACCGTCCAATAATTTGGATTAGCTGATCTAATCAATTTATTAAATTAACTATTCCATCCCTCGCTAAAATTATTATTCTTTTGCGATTTATTAATTGTTTGATCTTTGACATTCCAATTTATACAAAAAAGTTTATTTTCACCGTACAAAGTGTCAGCGATAAGCTATTTTTGAATAATAGACAGTACAAAATTTTCGCTTACCGGTTAAACTTACGATATACTTGATAAACAGGGTGAATCTTTTATCAAATAACTTTCATTATTTCAAAATCTATTATTTATAAAAAAAAGATTTTACACAATTTCTAGTCTAAATAAAACAGCATTTGTTTAAAAATAATTATCGAGGAGTGGTAGACAAACATTTTGTGAGGTATTCAAGAGGCATTCAGAAGTATTTTTGTATCTCTTCATTCCACTCACCAAAACTTTAAATACTTGTAACAGTTTTAACTCATAATTCATAAACTAATCATCCGAATTAAAATTTTTTTATATTGAAATATACTCCGAAGAATATTTTACTTTAGAATATTAGATTAAGAATGTATGTTTTCATTTAGAAAAGTAAAATACTTAAAAATTATAATGATAAAAAATATAAATTTTAAAAATGTAGCTTTATTTTGACTAAAGATTGTGTATAAACAATATTTTATAAAAAAATGTTAATAGATTTTGAAATGATAAGTATTGTGCAATAAACGAATATTATCCTGTATAGTAATAGTTTACGTGTAATATAACAATAATTAATATTATTCTATAAACAAATGATGTTCTTACTTTTAAATTTGGTAATAATAAACACAAAATTAGCAAACTTAAATTTAATAATATGTTGTAAATTTTATAAATATTGTAAGACTGATACAAAATAACAACTATTAAATGCACATTTGGGTTTGGTATTTAATTTATTCCACCTAGTCAATTTTCTAATATATATAAATATATCTTAGATTACTTTCAAAAACAATTTTGATTTAATTAAATATATCAAAGTTTAATTAAATTAATAAGTTCTATGCTTATATATAATATTATATAGACAGTTACACATATACCCATCAATATTTAAAAATAATTATTTAAACTTTAAACTATTTTTATAGTACCTACCGGCTACCTATACTTTGCACGATGAAACGGTTTAGATTTTAAATCAACTTTTATCAGTAAAATATTTTTTTTGTAGACAAGGTTTTAAAATTATAATAATACAAATACTTGTAAATTTACAAACAATATCTTATCACTAGAGCACAGATTTGTATACACTAAAAAGTATTGAAATATGCTATATAATAAACAGTAAATATCAAGAAATATTTTTTTATTTATTTAAAATTCACAAATTAAACAATTTATAATAATTAATTACTTAAATATTTAATGAAAAATTTTTCGCTTTCATTCGCAATACATATCGAATTTCGTAAAAACATGCAATAATCATTAAATATGCAGAACTATGTAAAAACATTTCACCATTAGATTCAAATTTTATTGTTATGATTCGTGAAGATAACTGATAAAAATTCAAAAAGTGAAAAGGAAAAAAATATGCGATTGCATAGAAATCTGCGCTTTACTTATCATCCATCGGATAAGATATTTGATTTTTACAATAATACCTATATTTTATGTTAGATAAACAGGTAAAATTAGGAAATTAGAATTCTATTTATTTATTTTTTCATCGTTATTGTATTCTTTAGATGGACCTTGAATTTTTTAGATATAGGTAGATCCGTAGGTACCACTGCCAAATATTCAGATTGTTCGCGATCCGTACGAAACACGCAAATTGTTTGGCCACAAATCCACAACTCGTTTGGAAATGGCTAATGAATTTCAATGTGTACATTTAGTTGGCGCACTATACCTACTAACTTGTTTTTATTTTGTACTCAGACCACCTATTTACGTCACATATTGCTATTATGAGTGTCATATTAGAACACAGTATAAAAGAAATTACAAAGTATTCATTAATAATTGTATAATAAATTATACTTAATTAATATTTTGTTTACGATGATTTGTCTCCTTTATGGCCTTATCGTCGTTCGTAGAATTATAATCTATGATATAACATTTACTATACGTATACCTATATTTTATAGTTGTACACAATTTTATTTTCTGTTTGCACTATTTAGTTTTATTTTTTTTTTCATAATATAGAATCGGAATATAAAATAACACTTTCGATGCAAGTATACATTATTTTGCTATTATAAAAAAACTTAAAAACCAGTATATGAGCGGACACTGAACAGTAATAATAAACAGCAGTCTGAAGGATTATGTACGTTTCCTCACAATTTAGACAGTATATATTATATACACATAGTTTACATAAATGTGCATACAAACAATATTGTAGACTGTAGAGTACAAAAAGTGATAAAACATAGTACCACCTCTGCATAAATAATGTAAACGTGATTATACTGCACACCTATGTTTAAGTTCCACCATTGATTGTGTAATATAACAATGAATAATATGTATATTATAAAATCAATGGTACTATACTCACTACTGCTTATTGTACATCGTATTGTTATTATCATCATTGTGATTTATTAGATAAAAATAGATTTTTTACTCATTCATGTTCTATCTTCTTTATGTGATGAATTTAAAATTAAAATACTATCCTATAGTGCAGGCGAATGTAATCCAATATGGTCCCCTGAAAATGCACTTTGTACATAGTATATACTATATAGTATGAACGATAGTTGTTTATTTTATAATAAAAATACGTATGTACATTGTACAGGTATAAAATTATTTAAAAACAGAGTGATGCTACCTAACTTGAGTATTAACTACCTAAATCAATATTGATGCATAAAATTACACACATATTTAAAAGTAATTAAACGTTTATAAAGTTTAAATTGAAAATATATAGCCTATTCTATGTATCCATTATCCATATTATCTGTAACAGATGTATAACACATAAAGACATATTTAGATACCAGTTTAAAGTAACTTACTAGGTCGTAGGTACTATCATAAGAGCATCAAAAATAGTAATACCAAGTACTGAATTAGGTATGTGGTAGAAATATCCAAATTTTATTTTTTTTAAACTGCCTCAATCTTAATAAATATTAAATGAGATTAAAATAATTACCAAATTTTAAGAACAAATAAATAATTGTACATCCATTAGTGTTAATAACAATAATTCAATAATTTAATTATTATTAGACAATGAAGATTTCAATATGATTGGTATGTGTGAAAATGTGAAATTTTGGAAATGGAAGTTTTATAATAGGTAATATGTTTACACCATCACCATTTAGGGATAGGTACATTAATAATAATAATTGTAATTTGTAATCAATGCTAACTTATAACATACACGTAAATATAAAGTATTATGATTTTCGAGATATCGAATAACGGATCTGCTTTACTATAAGTTACTAAGTTCGATTTACTTGTTGGTGTTATTTAGACTTAAGTATGTAGTTTTGAAATAAAAAAAAAAAATAATAATAAGAGGACTGTAGAAATTAAACAATAAAAATAAACAAAAAAATGATTTTTATTGAAACATCAAAACTTTTAATAGGTAGTCAAAATTTAATACTACAACTAATTACATAATAACAATTAGGCTATTATATAGGAATATCGTATTGTTGTATCACAATACTGATCACTGACGTCACCGACGTAATAGACGGCATGTCATTAAAGACGGTTATAATATTGTGTGCCTTTTATTTAATTACCCGACCTAAGGCAGTATCGTCAGTATCAAATATTATCAACTACATTAGATAATAATTTAAATACTAAACAAGTTTATTATGTATTTTAATTAAAGATATCAATATAATTTACCGAGGTACAAGATGCAAGTACATAATATGGCCATGTGCTTATGTATCAGTTTACATATTGTAGTGGTTAATTTATAAAACATAATAAAAATAAACAATTTTGTAAATAAGTAGCGCATCAGATGCTTATCTTAAGCTCAATCAAAGAAGGGGGTCGATTTAAGTTTTACAAACTATTAATAAACTATACTTGAACAGTTTTAACAGTAAAATTAATTTTATTTTATTTAATATTTTTTGTCAATATTATCCATTATTAAATATTATACACAATATGTAGTAATGTATAAAACCAAGGTTCTACACCAGGAGGGGGTGGGTGATCCCTCCGTTAAAATTTAATCTGAATAATAAAACTTAACTTTTAAATACACATTTAGTTATACTACACGCTGATACACATTGTTTATCTGTTGACCAATAGTAGGAAACAACTATATAGTTCAGATACAGCTAGAGATCGATAAAATAATAAATGACTGCAACATTAATAAGTTATACTATACAGTGTATGTTCAAAACAGGTTTAATCAAATCAATAAAGTTATGCATAATCATTGAAAATATAACTGAATGATTTAATAGCATTACTGTTTGTCATTTTAGTTAACACAAGTTACCTTTATAATGAGTAGGTATTAAGTAGTTTTATTTATAAAGATAGAAAACTAATGGAGTGTACCTTAACTTTAATCTCATCAGAACTCAAATGCGTTTACAGCTATACTGCAATTCACGCACGATAATAATAAACTCCGTGCAAGGCAGATTATTTTCTGTTAATGATTATTAATAAATGTTTGCCAGAATAATTACGACCGTGAAAATAATGTGGTCACGTCGTTTAATACTGTTACCTCTTGAATGCATGAATAAAAATTTGTAATTATTCCTATGTCCGTGACAAGTCGTGGAAATCCACAACACTCTGCATCGACGTAGAATGTCAATAATCTCAAACAGTAAATAAATTGACAATAGGTATTAAGTGTTTTCGATAGTTGAATACAGCGAGTATACTATACTTTTTTCTACTCAACGTGATAAATACCCAGCACACTATTATAAATATATTGCATATTATTATAACGACATTCTGCTTTACAGCACATGTCAGGTTCACTTATAAACGGTCAGTTTTCAAACAGCATTACTAGATTGTGCCAATTGTTCGAGTGCTGGGATATTTAAAAAACTTAGAATCCGTGACTTTGTTACCTCCTCTAATACGCCCAGTAAACTGCATTCTAATAATTTTATTATTATAATTAATAATAAAAAATATATAATAATAATAATATATCTAATCAATAATAAGTTTTAGCAAGATTTATTTTCTGTTGGAATAATGCAAATTTTATTAGATTAGTGATAATGTTCAACAGTTTAGGACGAAACTGGAACGAATCAGCGTGCATTCAATACAATCGATACAGCTTTTAATCTGTTGAATTCATAAGCTACATATTGTCTATTGTATGGAAAAATTCCAACCCAATGAATCTGGCA